>NC_056751.1:14374214-14674214 GCF_019279795.1 Protopterus annectens
GGTTAATCCGGTTTCCTTTAGTGTTACATTACGGTTGCCTGCATTGGCTTAGCTTTGCATCTTACATTACTGCATCCTGCAGGCACATGGCATATGATGCATTTTATCTGCAGCCGCAGTTATGCTACCTCTGTACTTGGCTGTGCTATTTCGGTTCTTTGTTCTTTGCATTTCGACTACATACCCTACTATCTTTGCATTCATATGCCTCCCCTTTCCCGTTATGCAGGAGTCTGCATACAGAGTTGTCGGCTGCCGCCGTTTGCCCTTCCTGGATTGATTGGTGTTGATTGCTCATTACGGCTCCAATTACACTGCTTCCGCATTTCCTCATATTCTCCGCATTACCTTCCTATATCCGTGGCTGTTGACGGGGAGGCCGTCACATGACCGTGTTGGGGAACATAGTCATCCTCGTGCACATGCATCTGTGCGCGCATTATGTACTCTCAGCGCATCTATTTCCTCACGCCGGTCCTGCTGCTGTGATGTGCATTGTACAGCCCAGGTTTGCTGGCCTCCAATATGCTTCCTCCTACAGTGGCACACCCCTCTGCGATTGACATGTATCTCGTGTAGGCCACTCCTCGGTGTAGTACCGCTGCACCGTTTGCTCCATCCTTACACCGGCGCCAGCTTTGCGATTCACTATTATCTGCCTCATTTGCATGGCATTGACTGCTAATACATGGTTACGGCGCGAACACTGCCACCACTCCTTGACAACCCTTGCGCTGGGGTTGGGCTTTCCATACATACTATGGTGTGTGGTGGCTGTACAGCTGATGTATTATACAGCTCTTTTAGGACATTGTCATATTATTTCATTGCTTTGCACCTTCTGTACACATATCCGGGGGTTCTGCTGTGGTTTCTACGTACATGACATTTTTGTCATTATTTACAGTTTGTGCATGTTTTCTTTGGACATTCTCGGTGCCATTCGCCTTTGGCATATTGCACCTGTATGATACCTGACGTTGACAGCCTTCCGTTACTCCTTGGTCATGTTTGGGTAAATGTAAACCGTTTTTCGGTTTACATTGCCGTCTTTACGCTACGCATGCCCCACTTCGTGAATCGCTATTTGCCTTCATTTGCATGGTGCAATACTGCACACAGTGTGATTAGCATACCTACGCCGGGGGCGGCGCAGGTCCGGCGCACGCCGGTAGTGCACGTGGGATTGCTTCATACCTGAATCGCTCGGTGGCCATATTTGGCTTTATAACGCCGACGCTATGCTGGCGCCTGGCGCAAGGTTCATGAATCCCGGGGATAATGTATGACAACTCAATGATATAGAATAAACTACCCAGAAAGACTTATACATATGGACGGACACACACACACACACACATATATATAAATATATATATATATATATATATATATATATATATATATATATGGATGCACACCTTTTTATTGAGTAGTCCCTTTGTCAAAGTGTGAGAAAGCTGGTGTAGCTGATCGAACATCAGCTTGTTGAACCTTACTGGCTTTCTCACCTTAAAATCAAAGTACAGTGGACATCAGGGAATTTGTCCTTTCCTTTCTGAAATGTGATCTTGGAGTTAGTATATATAATTAGCAGGGGGTGTGCAGAACATAGTTTCCCACATGGGGGGATGCAGAGGACCTTGCCCCCCTGCAAAAACAGTGGTTAAGTTTAGTGACTTAGCTTTTTTCAGTCTTTTGTGGATTAAGGTTTTGCGGTTCAACAATATTCTGTTGAAGATTTACGTGTTGACACTTCAGCATGTCAGTGATTAGCTATGCTTCCGTATAGATACAGTCAGAGAAAAATGCATGTAGTCTGTCATTCTCCCTTTTACGAGTCACAGCTAACTCCTTGAGTAACCAGTATAAATCCACCATTATCCATGGAGTTTAAAAGACAAAGGAAGAAACAGAAGTAGTTTGCCAGGTCTTTTTTCCATATCTCTCTCTCTCACACGCACGCATGCACACACACACACACACACACACACACACACACACACACACACACACACACACACACACACACACAGACAATTTAGAGTCTCCATTCAACCTACTGCATGTCTTTGAAATGTGGGAGGAAACTACAGCACCTGGAGAGAGACCCACTTGAATGCAAAGAGAACATCCAGAAGCCACACACAAGGCTCTCACAGTAAAATGTTTTTTTTTTGTTTTTGTTTTAAAAACAAGTTCTACTCTTCCAGTTCTAATTCTGGCTAAATTGCTGCAAAAACATATAATAAAACTCTGTTTACCACTGCTAGAAGTTGTCTTTTGCTATTTAATTCCATGCTTGAGTATGATCACTGCAGTGGAAAAATGGCTTGATTAGGACAAGAAGAAACATCAAATGTATGCATATTAAACTATTATTGCAAATAATTAACACGTTCTGAAATAATTTCAGAGTATCAGTAAAATGCATTAAAACTATGTGAAAGCATGAATTTAAGGAAGAACTCCAAGGGACACTGGGATTATAAATACAGTAGACTCAATCTTATCCAGTCTCGCTGGGACTAGACCTTAGGCTGGATAAATGAATGGCTGGTTAATCAGAAAATGCATACAGAAAAGCCGTTATAAGATAACAGGATTTGTGTTAGTATGCATTTTTCTAATGAATATGAAGTCTAAAACTCAAATGTATGTCATTATTTAGCCCAGAGGAGGCAGACGTGTTGTTCTTCTCTGTTGTCTTTTGCTAGGGCTATAGCAGAAATTTGATAGCCAGTTTAAGAGGAAGCCAGATAAGAGGGAGTCTACTGTATGATCTGGCTGATCAGAGTACAACACCCCAATAAACCAAAGAAAGGACCCAAGAAATACTGATGAAACAGGAGCTCTTACAGCATATTAACATTTTGCTAATGTGTTAATACAAGCAGGCAGGCCTGTTTATAAAATGTTAATGCTCAGTCAGACAAGTATGGTAATATCTTTTCATGAAAATTAAAATGTGATCACTGTCAAACTGCAAGTCATACCTAAAGATGAAGCACTACCTATATGCATAACAGTGAGTATGAAAATTACTTACAGGAGTCAAAGTAGTAGGCCAGCAACAGATATCTTAAGTGAACAGTGTAATGTGGTTACCCATTATTCTTCCATCTTGTTAACCCTAAGGTAGTATTTCAAAGGAACTCATACTGTGAGGAACATCAGCAACTACCATACTATCATAAAGCAAAGTCAATGCTAGCACAAGAAAAAAAAAAAAACAAGAACTATTTTACATATTTATTTGTTTGTTTATATGCCATTTGTTTAGTCCGAAAGTCTGACTGGGTCATGATGTACTCATTTTCAGCTGAGGCCCAGGGAGAAAAGCTCCAGATACATATGGTCAAAAGAATGAAAAATTAGACAGACATAATAAAGTCATAACATTCAACTGCAAATATGAAGGCAACACATTAGTTTGATTGAGAACTTAACAGAAATAATAAAGTCATGACATTCAAGCAAAAAATTTGAAAAACTACACATTAGTTTGTCAGAATAAAACCTCAACAGACATAATAAAGTCATAGTGTTCAAGCATAAATTATATGGATAGCCTGATAATAGGAAAATGCAGCATTATTTACATAACAGATGATTATCATAACAATTATTTATATTCCAAAGATCATGACATATGGTAACAGATTATATTGGTGAAGGCACAGAATAGAATAAGTAGAGAAGGTTAGGGTGTGATAGAGGGGATAGTAGGAATAGATGCTGAAAAGGTATGAGTGTAACCTCAGGGGAGGTATGTACAGAGGAAGGTAGAGTAGGGTAAGTCAGTAGTGGGGATAGAGAGAGTAGAGGTAGAAAAAAATATAACAGTACCTCAGCCTGGGCTCATACAGGAGCAAATCCAAGCTTTGTTAAAGTATTCTTTTATAGAGGTTTTAAAGGAGTGCAGGTTAGTAGCAGTTTTGATGGTTAAAGGAAGGGAGTTCCATAGTTTTGCCACAGAGCAGGAGTAAAGGCTTAGGCCTGGGGTTTTGTTAGGTTTATAGGTTGTGAGGAGATGTTTACCTTCAGATCTGCAGACTGAGATGTTTATTTTGGATATAAAATTTGATTAATGGGCTAAGAGTAGGACAAGCTAGTGGGTTGTGGATGATGTTGTATACCATAACATAATGCCTTTTACTATACTGGATACAATTGTGTTTCATCTAAAATTAGGAAATATTAATCATTCTTTATAAGTGGAATGGAAGAAAGGTGAAGAAGAACAAACATGCTGATAAACAATGACAGCATATTTAATCTAAGTTTCTCTGGATAGATGCTGTCTTACAGCCACTGCTTTGAATAAACCAGGCAGGGCTTGTTTTTGAAAGTTAGAATTAAGACAATGAAGTACACTAATCATTTGCTCTGTTGTACAGCAATGGCATAGCATGGGGGGATGCTGGTACACTGAGCACTTCCTACGCTAAAGAAAAGGAATCTTGCTCTTTTAATGTTTTTTTTTATTTCTTTTTCAAAGACATTACCTAAAAGACAATGAAAGAAAGCATGCATTATCTTTATTTAGGTAAAGTAAAGTAGGCCAGCCATGTAACTCTGAGTTTGCACAGCATCACTCAGAGGGTTCATTCTTTTTACTGTGTATGCCCACAGAACATAGCTTACTGCCAGCAATCCATGGCAGGGAATGCTAGCATACCCCCTAGCTGTGGAAATAACACAAGTGGAGCTGAAAACAATTTGCAATATCAGCCAAACACTTACCCCCCCCCCCCACACACACACACACACACACACACACACACACAATCTGGAAATAAAATACTACTCTTAAAGGGAACCTTTACATAGTTTAGTTGGATGCTTACAAACCAAGGTCTGCTGTCAAGTATAGGGTATGTATGGGGAGTGGAGCATGGAGGCTTTGAATGAGGACAATATACATTTCTCCAATCAGTCCCTTCAGTATTTATACCAAGTATGCACAACCAGCAAAACAATGCATTTCCCCAGTGATCCCTTCAGTAGTTTCACCAAGCATGCACACACACCAAAATGAAGCATTTCCCCCAGTGATCCCTTCAGTAGTTTGACAAAGTATGCACAAGCACCAAAATAATTAATTTCCCTCAGTGAGCCCTTCAGCAATTTCATGAAATATGAACAAGCACCAAAATTTTGCATTTCCCCAGTGATCCCGTCAATATTTTCACCAAGTATGTGCAAGCACCAAAATGAAGTATTTCCCCAAGTGATTCCTTTAATAGTTTTACCAAGTCTGTACAAGCACCAAAATAAAGTATTTCCCCAACTGATCCCTTCAGTAGTTTGACCAAATATACACAAGTACTTCACTGACACCAAAATTAAACATTTCCAACAATGTCCATGAAAGGAAGTACTGCCAGCACAGCTAGCTGGAATTTTGTAAATAATTATATGCCATTTGTGAATATCAAACTGATTCATACAAGATGCTGGTGTTACAAATGTATTAGAACTGTACGTCATGTATATATCAAACTGATTTGTACAGACATGTGTGTTGAAAAGGTATTTGAAACATGGTTGTGTTTGAAATGTATGCACAGCGTGCCTTACTGTAGAGAACATAAGTGTACATGCACTATTGTAAGAGGAAACTGTAGGGTTAACCTCAGTCCAGCAAACTTTAGAAAAATATGTGAAATTAAATTGCTTTATAGGCTAGACCATAAAGATTTTATCTCACAGGTTTCAAGAAAGCCAGAGACACAAAGTCTGTACTAGGAAGCTTTCTGTATTGTCTTTGGGATAAACTAATCACTACTCTGGATGCAAGAGGTATGCAATTGTTTTATGACTTCCATCCCCTGCCAAAGATCTGAGCAAAAGCCCTTGTGTGTGTGTATTTTTACAGGTAGGTGCTAAATCCTGCCAGCTTCCAGCAATGGGGGATTTGCATGGGAACTAGAAGTCAGATGATCAGAAATGATGTCATTTTGCAAGCTATCCCAGCAGTAATATTTTAGATATTTTTTGAGAATTCTCTTATTCAGAGACAGGGCATTCTGTATTCTGTCTTGGGCCTGACAACAACAAGAAGGACCATTCATCACATCATCTGATTTGCTCTGTTAATTAAGTTACTAAGGAATAGTGTAATTCTTTTAGATTCAGTCAGGAATATAGTAAAGCTTAGTTTAGATATTGTTTTTTTATTTGTATGAGCCTGTCCTTCAATGTTATTTTAAATATTTCCTGTGATTTTAAATTCTGATGTCACTGTGAATTGATATTTAGTATTGTTTTGTTCTTTTATTATTTATTATTAGATATATTTAAATGCTTCATTGTGGCTGATCTTTGCAGAGATATTTCAATTCTGAGAGTACTTGCATATTTATTTGGTGACTGTGTGGGCCACTCTTAATAGCCTTGCTCCTGATCAAACTGACATGTGTATTAATATTAATTTCACTGATCATATTAGGTACCCTTGGAAGAGCCTTAAGGCAGCTGGTGAGGGGTTCTGGTGGCAGTAGTAACCACCTTATAGTCTGGGCAAAAAGGGGCATAGCTAGTAAACCTGTGCCAGCCTTTCCCAGGTGTGTGTGTGTGTGTGTGTGTGTGTGTGTGTGTGTGTGTGTGTGTGTGTGTGTGTGTGTGTGTGTGTGTGTGTGTGTGTGTGTATATGTGTGTGTGTGTGTGTATATGTGTGTGTGTGTGTGTGTGTGTGTGTGTATACAAATCAGCAAGTGAGCTACTTAGGCAGGGACACTAAGCACTGGTTGGACAGAGTATTGGAGGACTTGGCTTGGAACCCTGGCTAAGAACTCAACTCTATAGCTATGCCAGTGGGAAGTCTTATTAGGGATCTGGAGAAAGAGGGAGAAACCAGCCCCAGATTGACTGTGGTCTCTGTGTGTTCTTAAGAGAAATTTCACTTGATGCAGAGAGATGCATCTGGAAATGCTCTGTGTGTACCTATTATCCTCCCAGTGAATATCCTCCCACAGGTGCCAGTGGTGAGGACTGAGGCTTGTTTACTGGTCAGTAGTTAGTCTATGTCTGCACAAGCACTTCACTGACACTAAGATTAATCATTTCTTCCAATGACCCCTTCAGTAGTTTGTCTATGTATGCAGAAGCACTAAAACACTGTAAACATTTTCTTTAAGTAAAGTCAATAATTGTACCTCCTTTTAAAATGTATGGCAGTGCATATTCCTTTTTTTTTTATATTCTAATGGAAAATAGCTGTTTACTGGCATAAGATAAGGGCTATTTACACATTTAGTATGTAAATGAGTTCCTTTTAGAATAATCTCTATGAATCCTACTGATAAACATACTTGTAATGCCCCTTAGTTGCATATTAGATATCCCTTGTAATGCCCCTTATCTGCATATTTGCTTTCCCTCTATCATTTATGCCCTCAGCATGTTAGGCTTTCATGATAGGGATGCACGTTTAACAAAACACCTCTGCACTTCATAGTCATCCTGAAAGACATGATTTGCATAACCATGTAGTGCCAGTCTTCACAGATTACCACTATGAAAATGTGAAGGGCTGCACTATGAATACCACCCTATAATTCTGTATGGCTTCATCTCTGAACTCATGGGTAGGCAACTAGGTACCACTGAATGTTTTTTAATACACTAGTGTCACCAGTGCTTTTTCAAGTTAAACATGCAGTCTTTGCCTGCCAGCACTAAGATTAATCATTTCTCCCAATAACCCCTTTATTAGTTTGCCCATGAACCTTTTGCCTGCTGATATAATTTGAGTGTAAGGTGATGACAAATCAAAGCATAGCTGCTGAATTGTATATCAGCAGCTGGCTTGCCTGTCTGAGACTTTGCTACAGCAAATAATTCCTGGCTTGCTCTGGTTGTGTGCTGCTTTTACAAATAAATGAAAAATGTAAGCTGTCCATTTTGTTTTTTCTTGGATTCAGCAGTGAAATATGGTTCGCTATGGATTATGGTTCATACATATGACATCTCCAAATGGTGTGATGCTTTAATTTGTACACCAGGGGTTGCATTAGAGTTAAGCAGAGACAAAGCCATAATACCTAGAAACAAAATAAGTATTTTTTTTTCCAGGGGCTTTTGTTATTTAAAGCCATGATGGATGTACTGGCATTAACAGGCCGATCTCAAACACAGCCTAATGTTAAGTCAGATTTATGATTGCCTACACTGTGTACACAGTCTGTATTCAAGAACATCCCTACCACATTTTTTGTGCTGTCTATTCACTTAGAAAGATTATAAGTGTATACGTAGTCTACACTTTGTAATCTTCATGAATCTCCTTGATATTTAAGTCTGAAAGAAAATTAGTAGGATAACTAAAATTAGGAGGGAGTTATGCTTGTGTCATCTATTCATTCAGAATGGTGTATACTTGTGTACATTTAGTGTAGGCCTTCATGAAACTAGCCCAATGTCTTTACACCGTGTAAATCATTGACATTGTTTAAGGTACATGGATCAATCACACAGACACACATACACACACACGCGCACACAGACACACACACACACACACACACACACACACACACACACACACACACACACACACACACACACACACACACACTACAAAACTATTGCTACGCCACAGTCTTACAGTTGCTTTCCTTCCTCTAACACTCGACACACACAATGCCTCTAAGCAGATAACAGATAACTTCCTTTGTTCTTCTACTATGAATTCAGTAATAGTCCTGTCCAACTTTAAATTCATCCATCTAGAGTTAAATGCTGTATCACAAACATATTTTAAAATGACATAATAACGTACCTCTCAACCTCTTAGTGCAAGAAATCTGGACAAAGTCTGACAAAGTTGGGGGGGACAAAGGCCCAAAAATAGGGACAGATTTTAAATATTGCTTATAAACTTAGTTGCTAGAGTCACAGGGTTTGTGTTAGACAAAAGGCTGCTCCACCAAAACCAAAAAAAGCACGGACACTAAGGTTAGCGCTTTCATTCACTTTAATAACTGTGAACTTCTTCAGAAAACTTTTCTGAAGAAGTTCATAGTTATTAAAGTGAATGAAAGCGCTAACCTTAGTGTCCGTGCTTTTTTTTGGTTTTGGTGGAGCAGCCCTTTGTCTAATTTACTTTATTCGTGTGGTTTCCAAGTTTCAAGTTAGGGTTTGTGTTAGCATACATTTTCTGAAGGATCTGAAGTCTAAAACTGAAATGTATGTCATTAACTAGTGACTTCAGTCCTCAGATCATCCAGTGATTTGCCGGAAAACCACACATTTTATGAGGTACAGACCAAAAATATGAGGTAAAAATCTGGACATTCTGTGAAAATCTGGACACTCTGCAAAAATCTGGACAGTTGAGAGGTATGCATAATAGTTTAATTTTAAAGTGATACATCACAAAATGAAACAACGGAAGCCAACCCATTTCATCTACAGATGTCTGCTTTGCATGAGAACCTACCAAATGTAACTAAATATTGACAAAAGCTGTCTCTAGAATTAATAATATGTAAGCACCTTCAATTTTCTATATACAGTGAAAATCAGTTATTTACTATAAGAAGAAATGTCTCCTTGCCTTTGGAGGTAAATAGTTTGAAATAATACAGAACCCTAAACTTTATTTATTTATTTGTTTGTTTATTCATTAATGTTCATTTATATTTGTTAACTAGGTAAGTAAGCTGGTCGAAAAGACTCTTTTCAGTTATGACTCCAGCCTCATGGGTAGTCACAACAAAACATTATATTAAAGTTGAAAAATACAATATACAGAAGCAGTACATCTGAATTACATTATTACATTAACATCAGAAGTGAAAAAGTACTGAACACATCTACACTAACAAAACATGCTTAGAGTTTAGCTGAGCAGTTTAAAATAGAATATGTTTATCAGAAAAGAAAGCAATATAGCAATTAGAAACTCAAGATTAATATAAAATAAAATAGTCAACATTCATGGTGCAATAAAACAGAAAACAGACTTCTGTGCAGTTATAAAACTACCTCAAAGCAACATATATTTGAGTGGATCTAGGACTTTTGATTGAAAGATCAAAAGCTCGAATCCATTACCACTGAACACACTTTACCGAAAGCGCTTTCATCGAAAAAGCGCTTTTGTTAAAGTATGTTAAAAAAAAACACAAAATCTACTTGAATGCAGGGGACATTCTCACTCAGAGGTCGCACTACAGTGGGGAAAAGGGAATTTTCCCTTACCGCACAGTAGTACGATTGGAACAACAAGTATACTTACACGATACTGCTTCTGCAAGCAGCACTTTCGCGCAAGTATGCTCACCAAATTGGGATTGATGAAATATACAGTTGAGGATCTGTACGAATCCCATTTGAGTATGGGTACTGTAATTTGGGAGACAATGTGCCTCTAAGGCTTGGTACTTTCACTACTTACAACACTAAACTCACAGCATGCAAGAAAATGTGCAAAGAATGCAAACTATTTCATGTCCTTTAACACATATTGGTGCAGACACTCAAAAGACAGAATATTTACATATTGCAGATATTTCTTATCCTGCTTCCAAAGATTAATTTTTGTGTCCTGTTCCTGACATTTATTGGTTTGTAACCTGCACACTTTCACTAAAAAGAAAGAAAATAAAAGACAAAAGACAACTTATAAGCCATTCTGAGGAAATGGAGTGGCAGGACAGCTAAGATGCAATAAGTTTTATATTAAACGTGACAAGTTGTGTGACCTATTTCATAAAGATACCAAATCAGTTTAAACATCAAAGTAACAAAAACTAGGCTCTCCATATAGAGGGATTTATTCTCACCAGCTTGATATCCAGCTGCCTCTATGCCCTTAAGCCTTCTTTACTGGAGCCTGTTCTATTAAGTTAAACTATATATCAAATGACTTAAGCTTTTTTTTTGGGGGGGGGGGTTTGAGAGAAGTAGTAGATTTTGTTCCTGCCAAGCAGAAAGCTTTTTGACGGATATAGAAACGCAAGCTGTGAACAAATGGAAATTAGATTGTGTTAATATCAGAGACTAAAGCTCTTTGGAACTTGATTAGTCCATTGTCACCGCAAAAAATTCATTGCAGGAACAGGTTTATTTCAGAAGCTAAAAACATACCTCCTTCATACTGCTTAATTAGATACATGCATGAGATACAAAGTGCAGCAGTTAGGTTTGCTGCTTCACAGTACTTTTGTCTGTCCAGTTCCATTCCTGGCTGGACTGTACACATTCCTTGTGTTTCTGTGGGTTTTGCTGGCTACTCTGTTATAGGTGAATATGTGGTCCTCCAGATTGTCTTTAGTTATCAGTATAATGTGTGATGGAATGTATGTGACTCCTGCAATGGGCTGTCATCTGTTTAGGATTTGATGCTCTGCCTAGTGCCAAATGACTGCCACGGACAGGATCTGGCTTCCCTGCATTTGTGAACTGCATTAAATAGGTAGATGGAGAATGAATAAATGAATGGATGTCAGTTTCAGTTTGGGTATGAATAAAACAGTAATGGGTTATGAGCATGTGCCATAATGAAACCTGAATAATGTATAACCTCATCCTAAATGAAAGCTGAGTGAAATACATCTTAATAACATAATGGTTCTCTAAATTAGCATGAGAGCAATGCTGATGACAAAATAATAATAAAATTATGTGCTGGGTTTTATTTGCTGAACTTGTTTTTTATAAATAGTATCGGTCTTCCAGGTGCTCAGTGAGTGTTCTATTCAGGTCTTCAGTCTAAGTAAACAGATGCACAAGGAAGAGTAATTATGTGCAGCCAATGTGAATTTAGAGCGGAATAGCAGTTTCACACTTTAGCTACTGCAGAAAGCCATTAGTATCTACATAACCATCTTCTATGGAAGCAAAATAACTGTAGGCTCCTTCTGGCAATTTTAAGCTCTGTAAATGTGAATTCTGAAATTATGAAAAAAAACCCAGTGACTGTAAAGGAAAGCAGTAATGTTGACAATCACTGTTCTTTAAAGTTATTTTTGTAAGTGACAAGCCCCCCTGTCCCTCCTAATGTTGTAGTTGCACCCTTCACACTGCCACTACCCATCTATACTAACTTTGAAATTACTATTCCTCAGAGAAAAGGGAACACTCTGAGTACAACAATCTCATTCTTAGTTTAAGTCCTCATTTTTCACATATTCAGTTGGGACTTGCCTAGCACTTAAAAAAAGATGCCAAGTATCCCTCTTTCATAAAGAAACTTAGAAACCTCCTAAAAGAAACCAGCAAATGTAAATGGTTCAGACATGCAGGCTAAATCAACATACATCTTCCTGGCTCCCATAAAGGTAGGAGTTCTGGAAAAAAAAAATTTACCCCACTAACCATGTTAATACAAAGTAAGTTAAATTATATAAATATGTGAATATTTAAGCAAGATTGCCCTATGAAATGTAAACAAACTCAATGTTGAGTTTCATTGTGGCTCTATTATAAAAGAAGTATATACAGTCAGAACAGTAAGAGCAGTACAAATAATTGCATGCTGTTGCATTGTTATTCTAGTCTCTTTTTTCTTTCTTAATCCTGTTATTGAGTATGCATACATTAAAATGTTATTCTTTGCACTGCAAATCTGTATAAGCCAAATTGTTATTTCTGCATTGCACTTGAAGAAGAAAGCTTGCCACACATGTAAGTAAATTAGTATGTACAGGCCAAAGCGTTACTCCTTGCATTTCCAGCATTGAAGTCACAATGTTATTTTCTTATCTTATTAACACCTATGTGGTATAGAATGTCGCAACTCTAGCAGCCTACAAACAGCTTGCATTCCAGAGCATTTTCTGAAAAGCTTAAAAAGCATTAAGATAGATAAATGAAAATATTTTGTGAACAGTAAAATCTAATAAAATTGCACAAATAGCGGTGTTATTAATAAGAAGTATTCTTTACAGTGATTATAGACAGTGCATTCATAGTCTTTCCAGAAATACCATATTACAGTGCACACAAACCCCAAATTATATTTTTGCCAGACTTTCATAAACAAATTGTCATATCTTGGAAACTGTGCAACCTAGACATATATTGTTAAAACACTTTTGTTAGCCAGATATAAGCTTTGATATGACAGCAAGAAGTTCCCTATAAGTGCATTTTATGAGATATTTACATGTACAACTTACAGTGCAAATATAAAAAAAATGTTTTTCAGCAGTACCAAATGTTTCACATAATGTCATGCAACAGTTTTTAAGTCCTTTCGTTTCTGAAGAATTAAATACATATAGAAATATTTCTTGTTTTCATAATTAGTTGCAAACAACTAGCAATATTTTCATAATAGAGGGATATAAACTAACATTTTCAGTGAATTGTCCTATCTCCCACATTGGTGTTTCACTCCATACCCCTCAATAACACGTAGGTCTCTCAGTTATGAAAAAATGAACATAAATATGTAAAAATGAATAATAACTGGCTTACAAAAATTTATTTCTCTACTGCAGGGCAATCTCAGTGGCATTTTTTTAAGAACTCCTTGCCCTTTCTAATGCTGCCTATTATTAGCTGATAAATCACTTAGTTAAAGAAGCCACACCCCAAAAAAGGTCTGGACGCCATAAGGACATATGGGTGTGAACTGTAAGTATTCAAAAAAGTCGTTCTAGGTTTGAGTAAGTTACACTTCTTATTCCTGTACTGCACTTGTAGAAGACGATTTTTATTTGACATGTATATCAACTTTTAGTCCTAGTCTGTACACATATAAGCCGAGCTGTACATAGAAACTCAACAACCTTCATAAAACAGTTACTTCATTTGTGACGTGTTCATACCTCTCAACCTCTTATAGCAAGAAGTCTGGATGAAGCCTTAAACAGTGAGTGGACAAAGTCTCAGAAATAGGGACAGATTTTAAATATCGCTCTTATAAATTAAAAAAGTCACTGGAATAACAAGATGTGTGTTAGCATGCATTTTCCGAATATTATGAAGTCTGAAACTCAGAAGTAAGTCATTATTGATTGATGTCAGTCTTCAGTAATTTGTCAGAAAGCCACAAATTTTAAGAGCAATGGAGCAAAGATACAAGAAAAAATCTGGACATTCTGTGAAAATTCGGACAGTTGAGAGGTCTTGCATGAACTATGTATTTGTCATTGCCAATAAGCCTGGGTCATGATTATAAAAGATCACTGGATCAGTTCCCCCATCTGTTTAACAAAGTTACATAGCTAACTAACAAATAATAATACCAGACACACTTACACACACACACACACACACACACACACACACACACACACACACACACACACACACACACACACATATATAAAATTGGCATCTCATCTAACACTGAACATTATCATAAAGCAAAATGATCGCAAATATGCAAAACTGTAACTATGTTTTGTGAAGGGGAACAATCCTCCATGTACCCCCATATCCCCTGCTAATTATATATACTAACTCCAGGGTTACACAACAGTGGGGTACAGGCAAATTCCCTTATCCCACTACAAAAAGGTCTCATACAACAGATTGATGGTAAAAGCATTAGTTGTTCTGACCTGTAACTATGCATGTGTATATATATATATATATATATATATATATATATATATATATATATATATGTGTGTGTGTGTGTGTGTGTGTGTGTGTGTGTGTGTGTGTGTGTGTGTGTGTGTGTGTGTGTGTGTGTGTGTGTGTGTGTGTGTGTGTGTGTGTGTGTGTGTGTGTGTGTGTGTACATGTATATTAGTACAACACATAAGGCTCTGCTTAAGACATGTATGCTAACTGTTACTATTTCTTTCTTAAGTGTCATTTTTATTGCTCCTCTCAATGGGTCACTTCAGATTAGAATGCACTTTACCTTGTCTTCATAGCTGCATTTAATGTGCGTCACACCACCAAATGATCACTACTTCCCACAGTGCCAATATCCTTTGTGTCTAATATTCTTTCAATTTCCATATTCAAATATTAATTTAAATGTTTTCCCTTTCAGATGGGTTTTAACAGAAATGATCTGTTCTTTGATCAATGGATGGCACCAATTGTGACTATGCTGTGGACTGCAGCTGCTCTTTAATTGATTTCACTAATATGCATTAAGTTCGTATCCTCATTCACAATATATTATTTTTGGGACATTTTAAGCACTTCTCCTGTCAACATTTTATTCTTATTACCCATGAGAAGGGGGTTGACAAATAATTCCTATATAAATTTTTGGGAAAACCCTGCCACTACGGTTTATCATGGTGCCTGATGTGCATGTCTGTTTTTCACTGTCCACTGCTTCCCCTCTTATTTTGCTCTCCTTGCATCTCCTACAGAGTATGAGCTTTGGTATTATGCTATGCAGTTGTTGCGGTCAGTGCATCATGTTTCCTTGACTGTTACAATATCGAAGCAGCTTTTTTTCTGTCACAGGTATCAGTTCATAGAGCTTCTTAAACAATTACGATTGGTGGCTAGTGCCTTTCATTTTCAGTACACTTGCCCTTTTTCATTAATTGATCTCTACATATTGCCTTTTGGGTATTTTTTTTTATTTTCTTTGTTGAGTTCTTTGCTTATATGTCTGTTTTGATACATATCTTATTATTTATCAAAGGACAGAAATTCCCAGTTGACGTTTGACTAACCCTACCTGGACAAATGTACATGCTAGTGAAGTATTTCAACTTTCCACATAGGGATTACATTCCTCCAAAAAAATGCCATTCTTAATGAAGCTAAAATGCTAAGTTCTGCATCACTTATTCTACCATATAACTAAACATTATAACGCAGAGCTCTCTTGCACATCATCCAAAACAGACACTACACATCATAAAACAACACTGGTATTTTCTAAGACCCCACACGTATTTTGCAAACATTTTTTTTCAGTTATGATTTTTATTGCAATTTTCTTTAAATACAGTGAACAATTCAGTACAAGTTGACAATAAACATATTAATGCAATTGTAATGTATTGAGAAACTAATAATGAAATAATAATAAAAAACTGTACTGAAAAGTTATAAGGTATATGAGATGAATTTTCTACACAATATAGAAGAGCTCATATAATAAAACAGATAACAAAAACAGACCTGCTATTAGTTGTGAAAGGCACTGACGTGAAGCGAGTATGCTTTATGGTGTTTTAATTGACTTGTAGTTCAGACTTTATTTATTATTTATTTATTTATTTCCAGTTTGATAACCGGGAAAGTCCACTGGGCCCGAAAGCCCATTTTCAGTGGAGGCCCGGGGAGAAAAGCTCCATAATAATACATTACACACAAAAACACTCTGTGTTCTAACAGCTTAACATTTTAACAATTTCCAAAAATGTAGTACATTTGGCAGTATACTTCAGAAATTAATATAAATATACAACTGTATTGTTAGTGTAGTAGAGAGAGATAAAAGGAAATTATATATAGATCTTGAATGCAAGAGCAGTAAAACAGAGGAGAAGTGAAGCAGATGCAAAGAATTTAAAGGAGAAGAAGGTGTCAGGAGGAAGATGAAAAAGTACGGATAGACTAATATTCATGTTGTGTTTGAGTCAAAAGTATACCTTATGAAAAAGGCAAAAGATTCAATTGTGAGACTAGACCTGCAAGTGGGCAGTGGGAGGAGAACGCTTAAAAGGAATAAATACAGGGTTTAATCAGGAAGAGAGTGGAGATAAAGAAGTAGAGGGAGGGGTGCCAAGGTGAGAGTTAGAAGAAGGGGGACCAGAGGGGGGGGAGGATGTATTAAGATCTAGGTAGGAAGTATACAATTACATTTCCAGTTTTGGGAGAGGTGAGAATGGAGAAGAGCTTTGAAGCGTTCATAGCTTGTAGTGACTCTTAGAAGGGAAGGAAGCAAGTTCCATTTTTTAGCTGTAGTATATGAAAGTAGAAGTTGGCCAGGGGGTCGTTTGGGTTTGTATACTGAAATACGATTCTGGTGGCTGGATCTTAGGGGCCTGAGAGGGGTATATAAGGGCAAGATGTTAGATAATGCAGGGCAAGCAGTAGGTTTAAAAATTAGTTTGTGTGCAGTAGTAAGTTGGAGATAATTGAGGAGATTAGGGAGTTCTAGCCATTGGAGACTACGGAGGCAGATGCAGTGGTGTGTAGAATGAGTGGAGTTAGTAGCGAATTTGGCGATTTTGTAGTAGCAACTTTCAAGTTTTGAGGAGATAGAAGAGGTGAGATTGGTTAGAAGAGGAGCACCATACAGTAGTGAAGGAAGAAGGTAGGTAGTGGCGAGAGTTTGTCTTGTAGATGGAGTAAGAAAGTTGGCATTTCTATAAAGCATACCGAGCTTCTGATGTGTTTTTTTTATGTTTAGTTGAATATGAGTATTAAATTTCAGGTGTTCATCAATGGTAACTCCGAGTAATTTTGCACAACTAACAACATCTACTGGGGACTGGGAGAGGCTGGAAATTTTGAAGGATGACTTATCAAGAGTCAGAGCTTTTGAGGAGGAGAAGAGAATGATATGGGATTTATTGGCATTGAGGGAAAGATGGTTTTGAAGCATCCAATTTTCTGTCATTGTGAAGGCCAATTGGGTTTTGGCTTGAAGCTCGGGAAGGCTAGGGGCAGAGCAGATAACAGTGGAGTCATCTGCATATTGTACTATTTGAGACTGAGGAATTGAAGAGTGGAGATCATTGATAAAGATATTAAAGAGCAGTGGCCCGAGAATAGAGCCTTGAGGGACTCCGGTAGGGGTAGGTAAGAATTCTGAGGTACCAGTCTTCCATTTCACAGCTTGGGATCTATCTGAGAGATAACTTTTGAACAAAGAAAGGGAATTGTGGGAGAGATTGAGGTTAGAAAGGTGGTTGAGAAGGAGTGTGTGGGATATTGTGTCGAATGCCTTGGAAAGGTCAAGTAGAACAGTGGAGACAATATTTCCAGAATCACGGGCATGGTTGATAATGTCTAGGAAGGAAAGGAGAGCAGTTATGGTACTGTGGCCAGGCCGAAACCCATGTTGAGTAGGAGAGAGGAGATGGTTATTGAGGAGGTGGGGCATGAGTTGCTGGTGGATACATTTTTCAAGGACTTTTGAAATAGGGGAAAGAATGGCTATTGGGCGGAAGTTAGAAATGTTATTATTTTTGCCTCCTTTATGGAGGGGCAGAATGTGGGCAGCTCGCCAAAGTTTGGGAACATAAGATTCTTGGATGGATCTATTGATGAGAATGCTGATAGGTATGGCGATCCCGTCTGCTGCAAGCTTGAGAAAGAGTGATGGGATGTTATCGGGGGCATTGGAGCATGGTTTGAGTTTGGAAAGAAGTTGTTTGATACTGGTGGTAGATACGGGTTGTAGAATAAAGGTGGGAGGGAGGTTACGAGAGCTGGAGTGAGGGATGGAAGGTGAAGAAGGCTTTGGGCTTGGGATGGGGGAGGAATTGGAGAAGGATTTAGTCAGTTCTGCTATGGAGCTGGTAAAAAAGGAGTTGAAGAGTGTTGCAATTTCTGTGTCAGTCTTACTGTTGTCTGGACAGGGATTGGATTTAGTACCTGGGTGCAAGAGGGAATTGATGGAATTCCAGAACTTGTTGGGATTATTTGTGAGAGTAGACTGAAGTTTGTTGTAGTATGATTTTTTATCTTTCATAATAAGTGTTTTTGCAAGATTGCGGAGTTGCTTATATTGAAGTAAAGAAGCTGTGTTTTTATTTTTATTGTATTGTTTCCAAATTTTGTCCCTTTGTAGCATTATAGTTTTAGTGTCCTTAGTTAGCCAAGGGGCAGAGTTGAACTTTATTCGTTTTGTTCGAGGAGGGGCTTGGGAGTTTAAGATTTTAAGGAAGGTAGTATTGAAGACTTCTAGGGCTTCATCTAGGGGAAGAGTGTTTAGTGATTCCCAGTTTGTTAGTTTAAGGGTTTCAGAGAATACTGAAGGGTTAAAATTAGTTAGGTTACGAGTGGGCATATTGATGTTGGTGTGGGAGCTGTTGGGTATTTCGGTTAGAAAAGGCTGGGAGATGGTCACTTATTGAGTCTGGTAAGGTACCAGAGTTGGAGATATTGTTAGGGTGGCTGACTAGAATCCAGTCCAGGGTGGACCCTGGAGGGTTAGTTTTGTTAGGTCTGGTAATGTTGTTTATTAATTGAGTAAAATTATAAAGATTGATAGACTGAGAGGGAGTATTATTATTAATTGTATTCCAATCAATATTGACATCACCTAGAATGTAAGTCTCCTGTTTGATATTGTTTGTTGCCCAACAGAGAATATTCTCAAGGGTGGTGGCGTTGTCTCCAGGAGGGATATAGATGGTTATTACACAGATACTTTTGAAGTTGTTTATTTTGAGGATTCCTATGATTAGTTCAGCATTATTAAATTTAGGGATGGGAGTTTGGTATGGGCTGAGATTTAGCAGGCAATTGTAGACCAAGGCTACACCACCTCCTTTTTTGTTTTGGCGATCAGACCTAAGAGCTTGGAAACCAGGTGGTAAAATCTCAGAGTTAGTAGTTTGGGGTTTTAGCCAGGTTTCTGTTACTCCTACTAAACGTTGATACTGATATTGTATCATAAACAATGTTATTTTGGCAGGGAAGGAGATATACTCATATACCTAAGCCTGTCTAAACAACTGTTTACAATATATACACTAGGTTGTCACTCATAAAGGATGTCATGTAGAAGATAATGTTTATAGTTTTTCATGTGGTACTAGTAGGTATTTTGTTTATATACCAGATGACAATCTGATAATCCAGGTGTACATGACATATTCCTCTTGCAAAGAGTTTGATAGTGTCCTTTGTATAGAGCTGTATTGGGAAATTATTTAATGGGGATTAAAGAGGAAGTATGAATTTGCTTAAGTTACTTTAGTAAGATTTTAATTAAGCATCTCTAAAAGTCTTTTCCAGTATTTCTGAAAATAAGTTAACTTCTTATGACTTACTGTTTTTAGTTTATTTGCTAGGACATATTTGGTAGCTATAGATTTAAATTCTACCCAAGAAGTATTGGATGTGTCAAGCCAATTAAGGGCTATATAGGATTTTAGTGTAGTGCTCAGCGTTACAATGATATGTTTGGACTCATATGTATATGAACTGGAGAAAATGTTTAATAATGCCATTTCCCACAAGAGGGTAGTCTTCATATAGCCTATTTTCTCTAATTTTGCTCTTAAAGAGCACCATAGCTTGTATATATTTTTACAAGACCAGAATATATGAAGAGTGTCAGCTATTGAGTTGGAGCAAGTAGGACAGAAAGGTGATGAATTTGGATTTATTTTGCTCAGACAGAGTGGTGTGTAGTGAGCATTGTTGTTAATCATAAATTGAGTATAGATAATTTTTTTAAAAGGAGTTAGTTTATGGTTATGTCAATTGCTTCTAGTTTTTGTTCAGTAGTTAAATTATTATTATGTCTTCCCCAATAACTAGAAAATAGGATTACGTCCTTGGATTTGATTTGAGTAGTTAGTCTATAAGTTTTTGATAACATTTTAGTCTTCAATAGAAGAAGGGTAGTGATTTGTTGATACTGATGGTATTCTTGTGTAGATACGTTAACATCTGATGTTATTAGAGTTACTAGATATAGTATTTTCTTAATAATTATATGGTATTTTTTACTTTCTGCATGGGAGTCTACAATGGAACTCAAAGGCAGATCTTTGATTTGATAAAAGTCCCAGATTAAACACTTCTTTATGTTTGGGTAGTTGTTAAGATTTATCATATTGTTATTAATCTTGATATTAGGGTTCATATGTATTGGTTGAGCCATAATTAAGGAATTGTTTAAGTTCAAGGATGTTATGAGTTTTTGGAAACAGATCATATTGTTAATTAAAATAGGATGTATGTTGAAGTCTTTTAGAGTTTTGTTATTTATAAAAGGTATAACCTTTGGATTTATGTTGGAAGTGCTGAGGTGT
Organism: Protopterus annectens; assembly: GCF_019279795.1. Taxonomy (NCBI): domain Eukaryota; kingdom Metazoa; phylum Chordata; order Ceratodontiformes; family Protopteridae; genus Protopterus; species Protopterus annectens. The sequence goes on from NC_056751.1 coordinate 14,395,096, forward strand.
TGGTAATAGATTTTGATCCAGAGAGGGTGCCATGAAGTATCTGAGGGTTCATAACTGACTAACCGTATCATGCGACTGGCATTTATAATAACGTAGTAAGTCTTGAAGTCAGGATGGTTCATACTGCCTTTCTCCTTGGACAGAGTTAATCTGTTATAACTAATTCTGATGTTCTTAGGATGCCAGATGAATTTGCCAAATGTTGTTGTCATCTTAGAGAAAAAACTATTTGGAATGCTTTGATTGATGGTATTAAAATGAAACAAAATCTTGGGGAGGATATTTATTTTTATGATTGCTGTTTTGGAGAGAAAAGTAAGTTTTAGATTTTTCCATCTGTCTTGATCTTCTGTAACTTTTGACCATGCTTTATAAAGATTTTTTTATTATTTCTTGATGGGGATGGATGAAGGTGATGCCTAGGTACTTAAGTGAATAATACACTTTAATTTTTGTTTCTGAAATGAAAAACGCCTTGTGTGCTGAAGTGTTTAACGGAAATATTTTTGATTTATGTGGATTCACGGCATAATTTGATATATCCGAGAACATGTCAATGGAACTTAGTATCTTTTCTAAGTCTGTGGATGGAAACTCAAAGTAGATGTTAAGATCATCAGCAAATGCTGTTTTCTTAACTTGGACTTTAGAAATGTATACAGAGTAGTGAAATTTTTTTTGCTCAATTTCAAGAGGAGGACCTCTAAATAAATGTTGAATAGAATAGGAGAAAGCGGACACCCCTGTCTTGTTCCATTTATTATTGGAATAGGCATTGATTTTTTTCTGTTTATGTATAATGCAGTTGTGGCCTTGTTGTAAAGAACTCTGATCATAGCAATAAATTCTTCAGGAAGAGCAAACCGTTTTAGAGTCTTAAAAAGGAAGTTTAGGTTGACTTTGTCAAAAGCCTTTTGCGTACTTGGGGGATTTGTCTTTAACTGTCATGTTTGTTATTGCTTCTATTGTTAATGTATTGTCCCAAACTTGCCTATTACTCATTAATCCAAGCTGTTCGGGAGATATAATACAAGGGAGTATTTTACTAAGTCTATGAACCAGTAATGATGATAGGGTTTTTATATCTAGGTTAATTAGTGCAATTGGGAGATAATCGTTGGGGTTGTTCTCATTCGCGTTAGGCTTTGGTATAAGTATTGTCATAGAATTATTTATATATAAGTCAATAATGCCAAATTTTATTATACAATTATATACTTTGAGTAAGATAGGAGCCAATTGTTTCTTGAAGGATTTATAGAATTCAGCTGAGTATCCATCGGGGCCTGGGGCTTTCCCTAATTTCAAGTGGTTGATGGTTAGCGATATTTCGTCCACAGTTATTGATGCCTTTAGTTTATTTACCTGAATATCATTTAATATTGGGAATTATAGATCGTCTAAGATGTTATCAATGGGTGCCTTCTCAGCATGTGTTTGGGGGTCATATACCTCTTGATATATTCTTTCAAAAACTTGAATGATTTTCTTGTCCAAGATGTAGGATTTATTAGTATAATTAATTTGTTTTATTCTAGAGGGTGAATGTTTGATGATGATTAGTCTTGCCAGAATTCTAGAAGGGGTTTGTGCCCATTCAGCATATCTATAGAGAAGTCTGAGTTCATTAAGTGAAGATTGGTTTAATTGGATTTCATGCAGTTGTTTTTGTATGGCCAGCATCTGCTTTTCTAAATCTGGGTTGTATTTGGCTTGCATATCTAACTCTAAACTTCTTAGTTTGGATTCTAAGGTAACCATTTGTGATTTAGCCTGTTTCTTTAGTAAGGATGCTTTTTGAATTAGTATTCCTCTAAGTGTTGCCTTGGCTGCGGCCCATTGGATGTCTAGTGGAATGTTAGATTTTTCTAAGTTGTTGTTTATTTGGGTAATGAATTCCTATACTTCTTGGTAGAGTTATCTATTTTTTAGTAGGTTAGGTTTTAGAGTCCAGTTTGCTGTAACTTGGTCTCTCATGTTTGTCCTTGCTTCACTTATTTTTAAATTAATTTTGACATGGTCAGAGATAGTTCTGGGGTCAATGCAGTAGTTTATTACATATTTTAAGAAACTTGTTGAAATTAAAAAAAAAGTCTATTCTAGACCATGATTCATGTGAGGCTGAATAGAATGTAAACTTACTGATTGCAGGATCACTTCTGTATAACTCAAAAGGATCAAATATATCATAGTCATCCATTAGTTCAATTATAAGGCTAGAGAGATTGGCAGATTGGTTGTTAAACTTGTTCATTCTATCTAGTTCAGGTCTAATAGTCATATTCCAATCCCCACCTATTAAGTATAGATGATTTGGGAATTTTTCTAAAATTTGTAAATTTCATATATGAAAGAACTGTGGAACAAGCATGGACCGTATACATTTAAAACTAAAATGTCTTTATTGAAGCATGGAAGGGAGCATGTTAGGTAACATCACCTACCATTAGAATCAGTATCACTTGATATTATGGTGCCTTTGAAAGAGTCTTTAACTATTATTTCTACCCCTTTAGAGACAGTAGAGTCCCCTGTGGTTATTAATAGCTTTATCCATTTCTTTTTCTTTCTCCCAATGTATTTTGTTCATATGGGTCTCTTGGATAAATGTTATTTCAGCTTTTGATTTATGGATTAAATGTAGAATTAAGTTCTTTTTCTTATTATTTTGTAGTTCTTTTACATTCCAAGATTCCAGTGATACCATTAAAGCATTGTTTTACCCACTGTTAGTTGCTGGTATTCTGGGTACATATGAAAACTGACATTATCGAGGGATGCAAATGTCATTCTGGTATAAATTTTTGTAATTCTTAATAGGCAATAGGTGTGACTGTAAAGTGTAGGAGTGACAACCCCCTCCCTCAGACCACCCCCTGTGCCTAACCATGACCTACTGTTATCTGAAAGAGGTGTAAGAACCATATTTACAAACCTAACTAATATACAAAATCCTACTGTTACTCTAAAATCCATCAGTTATTCAGCGCAAAAAAAAAACTTCATAGCCTGCATTAACTTTTACAGATATGGTCTAAGTTATGTATTTTCTCTTTTTTATCTATTTTTTATTAATGATTAATTAAAGGATAAGTTTAGTTATAGCCAAATCCTGTAATAAACAATTCCAGCCTAGACTCACTACAAGAAGAATATTATTTCTTTTGTAAAGAAGAGACTGTAATTATATGTATTTGCCTTAACCTCTTTGAATTGGATGTTATTTCAAGTAAATATTAATTGCCTTTGGTGCGAGCTTTGGGAACCAAAAAGATTTTTTGTGTAATTCCTTCACTATTGATAGGGATGTAAGAATTTTGAAATTCGTTTGTCTCTGCGAATTTCTTGTATATAAGACTTGATCCATGTGAACATGTATTTAAGAGATGGCATAATACATCTAGCGTATCTCAAGTGAGCTAAAAGCTAGATCCCATGCAATTTTTCTCTCTTAGATTACAGTTCCAACATATCAGTACACATAGACCCTTAAACAGAACAAATCTTATCCTATTAATGTTCTTGGTTGCATATAATTCAATACTGTCTAATAATTTACTGTGTGCCCTTTTTATTGTACAACATAAATCCTTATTAAGCCTTTCTCATCAAGTTTAACTGCAATTTGGACATTTTTATAGATATACTTCTGATAGCAATTTTATATTGCCTTGGTTTCATATAGAAATGATTGCCATATTTAAGTATTTATATCTGGTTAATATGACATTTGTTATAAATGTAAATGTATTGTTGTTATGTTGGCTTGATCTTGATTAATATGGTACTGCATATAAACAGGAGAAGGTATATATTAACATATGCATTTTATTTTTTTTTCCTTTCCATTCCCTCCTTTCCTCTTTTTCCCTTCCACATTATTTAGACTGCAAGTTATTGTTTGAGCGACTATTATAGTTTTACAACAGCCTTGTATCACATAGCATAAAATCTATCATATATTTTTACATAGCTGTTGATTAGGCTGGGTGCGTGTATCACTAGCAACGCAGTCACAAAGCTGTTGCAGAGAAAAGTAACCTTCATAAATCAGTGACAGACCGTATGGTCAGCATGTTTTGCTCATATCTAATAATCCTTTTAAAGTGAATGTTTAATAAATTGAGAAGTTCAGTGTGGAAGCTCTTCACCTTATGCACCAGAAATATTGCTTGCAAAGTTAACTCTTAACATTTAGAAGCAAGTAGCTATGTGACAATGTTACCTACTGTTATGCTGAGTTTTAGATGCTGCACAGTTATCTGACCTCTTTTCCTATGCAAGTCCCTTTCCGAGGTTCAAAGTTACATATTTATTTGTGTGTTATGATTAACCTCCTTGGTCGTGAGCCTTACACAGGTTTTTGGTGCTGAGTACATCAACCATTGAAAAGCAGTGATCAAATCATCATTTACATTACAGATATTAGGCTGAAAACCCTAAAATCTGGCCTAATTTGCTGACATTTAGTTAGATTTCCAGACGGTGGTGCAGCGGTAGCATTGTTGCCTCACAGCAAGAGGTTTTCCCGTTCTATTCTCAGCTGGAGTGCGGGGAGTGCCTTCTGTGTGGAGTCTGCATGTCCTCCCCGCGGTTGGGCGGGCATTCAAAAGACATGCGTAAATGGGCGTGCCTTCATTGAAGGTTGAATGTCGAGCTGGCACCTCGGCGTTTGTGAAAATCTACTGCTAATCATTAGTGGACTGGAGTTCCGCTGTGGGGACCCCTAACCAGGAAAATCCGAAAGACAACACACACATACAGTGGGGCTTTTGTTTATTTATCTCTTCATTCTAGTGATTATATCAGTAAAAAATATAATCCAAGTTGTGTATAAAATCTAAGCTTTTCTCCTTGGATCAGTCTATATTTTTTCCGAATTCATTGTGAAGTGATCAGTCACAAAAGGAAATTATTTGTTGTAGCTTCTGTATGTTTCACGGTAAGAGTTTGCAATACTTGCTAGATTACAACATATCTGTATTTAATTACTTATATACACAGTCACCAGATACAGTGAAGATTTTCATATCTACTGTTAGAATTCATTTCTAACCCATACTGAGCTAAGGCTCTGGTAAGGCAAGACCTGGCCCAGTTAAATAAGATTGGATTAACCTTTAAACTGTTTAAGATAATATTTTACATATGCAGGAACAGAATAAACAAAAGCCTTAGAAAATAAATAAATTATTTTGTAGCTAAACCCTTATCTAGTGTTTTAACATTTGATTTAAAAATTACAAATAGCTACTCAAACAGGATGTACTGTATCTTCAATAAAAAACTGTTGGATAGTTTCCATAGTGTAAGAGAATTTGGGCTAATTGGGGTATCAGAAGGAGATCATCTGTGCTTTCTGTTCAGGAGACATCACACCATATCAAGTAAAGGAGCAAAGATGTCACTAAGATGGAGTACCAGATACTAAGCACATTATTTTAACATTGCATTTTTCGGACTGTCCACACCTGACATCTTGTTAATACTTCATTTCTTTAAATAGTATGAAACATTAGAATTGTGTCCCACTATAAAGAAAATGTGGGAGAAACTAACTTAATACATAACCTATCCCACAGACCCATAGATGCATACGAAACAGAGGTTTTGAACAAAGGTCTGTCGTTTGTACCTACAAAAACCAGCAATATTAGTGAATCCATTTTGGATCTGAAAATGTTTACTAGGAACTTACAGTTGAAAGTTATGTTTTCTAATCAATGTGTTGGTGCAGGTATACCTAATGTTAAGAAACCTAGTTTGATGGTACCGAATTTACATCCGTCTATTGAAGTCTTTTATAAAGCTGTAGAAAAAGAATTATATTCTTTACAGAATAGACAACATGTATTGTTGAATAACAATTTGACTATGAAACAGTCTAAAGCACTTCATGGACTAATGCATGATAACAACATCATTATCAGACCAGCTGATAAGGGAGGTCCGATTGTAATATTCGATAGATCGGATTATAGAACTAGGATGTTAGAAATGTTGGATGACCCCCACTATTATATGGCTTTAGAACGGGAGAATGTAATACATATTATTAATAACGTTTATAATAACTTAGAAGAAATGTATAAGATGGGATTGATAAATTACCAGTTGTATGATTATTTCATTTTAGATGAACCCACCGTACCTATTATCAGGGGTCTCCCAAAAATCCACAAACATTTAAGTAACCCCCCCATGAGACCCATTGTCTCCGGGAGAGGGTGGGTTACTGAGAATATTTCTTTTTACTTAGAAAAAATGCTAAAACCATATATTCTCAACAATCCCATTATTTTGAAGGATTCTAAGGAGTTTTTGTTAGATTTTTATGATGCTTGCACACCTTGTTGTATTTACCATGACATAATATTAGCTACTATGGACGTGAAGTCTCTATTCACCAATATTCCTAATGACAGTGGTTTGGAATATGTCCATCTCTACCTAAATAGACATTCAGATTTATCTATCACCAATATTGAATTACTGTGTAACTTATTAGAACTGGTCCTTGAAAGCAATGTTTTCATGTTTGATGAAGGGTTCTACTTGCAAAAGGAAGGCGTAGCTATGGGCACTTCTTGTGCTAATAGCTACGCCAACCTAGTAATGGCATTTTGGGAAGAAGAGAGAATGTTTAAATTAGAGAGCTACAAAAAACATGTAGTTTTTTATAAACGTTTCGTAGATGATCTCTTCTTTTTATGGCATGGTACTGCCAGTGATTTAGTTGCTTTCCATGAAGAGGTTGATGGACTGACTTCTTTTTTAAAGTTTACCCTGAATCACTCTGCACATGATATATCCTTCCTAGATATTCATATATTACGCTTACCTAGTGGACACTTTAACACAGCAGTTCACCGCAAGCAATGTTATAAAAATACACTATTGAATAGGGACAGCATGCACCCACCACACGTATTTAGGAACATTTTGAAAGGTCAATGCATGAGGGTGTCGAGGTTGAACTCAAACCATATAACCTTTCAAAAAGAATTACAGGATCTAAGAACCAGATTTTTACAAAGGAAATATAGCAATGATGAGATTAATAATGCTATTATTCAGGTAAATGAGTTACGTGATGGACGTGCTTGTCCTATATTTTCTGAACATGGCAGGGATGTACACACTTCAGAAATAGAAAAAATTACAGTTAATAATGTTGAGCCCATTAGGTACACTCTTCATTATACAAGAGATATAAAATACATCAAGGAATCTATTTTTAAATATTGGGATATACTTAAAATAGATCCTGAAGTTTCCAAGTATGTTGATCAAGAACCCAGATATGCTTATAAGAACAAGAATAATTTATATAAATTATTATGTTGTTCTGATCCTAAACCAAATAGTGTTCTCAAGGTCTTCGAAGGCTCAAAACCATGCAACAAATGTAATTACTGCTGTAATGTTTCTGATATTAATATTTTTATACATCCAACTAAAGGTGAACTTTTTAATATAAAGGTGAATGCACGATGTGATACTAAACATGTGATATACCTAGCTAGATGTTTGGCATGTCCAAGTTTTTATATAGGTAAGACAAATAGAATGTTTAAAGAGAGGATCAGGGAACACCTGTATCAAATTCGTATAAAATCTGAAACAAATGCCTTATCCAAACATATTATGAGCACAGGTATTGACCATCGATTTGTCTTCTCAGCTTTACAGGTTATTGAAGTTAACAACAGAGGGGGTGATATTAAGAATTTAACAGAATGCATAGAAGCTGAATGGATCATAAAGACCAGAGCACACATCCCCCCTGGTATTAATGATAGGGTACCCCTTAAGCCCAGTATGAAACATTAACTGGTGTAGCAGCTTAAAAATGTACAATTATTCCATGGTTTGGCGGCTTTGCAGAGAAGGAGTTCATGTAACTTGCATGGTATAGATGGAGTTATAAGTGCCCAATTCTCCACCAAAAGGAAGAGAACGGTAACTGATGGTTCGCTAATACAAAGCCATTTTCATTTTGAGACTTGCTTGGAGTATTTAGGGTACTTGTGAAGTTTATACATTTCCTTTTTCTTTTGTTCCTTTTTTTTTTTTTTGATTCCTTGTACAGCTTTAAAAGATTTCTGGATTTTCATTGTTGTTTGGCAATCACCGGACATCTGCTGATTACAGATACATCTGTGTTAGTTGCTTGCATAACCTTTTTTTTTTTTCTCTCCCTCATCCACATCTTATTTATTTTCATGGGAAGCAGTACTGTTCAGGGAGTTGAACAATATTATCGAAGTTGCCATGTAATGTTGTATGACTTCCAGAGAGACCTATGGAGCTACAGTAACACTCTTTCTCCAGGTAATATCGAGCAACTATGTGACTTTGCTTCCAGTTTACCTTAACAGCCCCATTTGACCTTATTAAAAGTGGCAGGTGCATATCACTGCTCTCGAATGGAAGACAATTTACTTTCTGGTAAGGGATAGAGATTTACACATTTTTATATGTTGCTCTTGTAAACTTAGCGAGATGTTGGAGTAGCTGGTTTAGCATTGTGGGTTTTTGAAGTAGTTGAGGATTAAAAATCAAATGTGTTTCGAATACTATGCTCCTCAGTGACTTAGGAGCAATAAGTTGTATACCCAAAAGTTGGAACATAAGGCTTTATTATTTCCACCATACGTGGCATCAAAAGAATGACAGACTGAATGGATTGGTTTGCAGATCCCAGTAGCGTTTATGTATCGGATAACTAAGGCAAGGTAGGTACTGTACTGTTATTGTGGGGATAGCGTGCACCAAGTGTGATACTGGATTCTATGTAGTAGCAGCGACCTTCGCCCTTTGTATTCTTATACTTCCTGCTTTTTAACTCGGAAGTTGCTTGTAGGGTCAGAGGGCATTTGCTGATTGTATGTTGCGTTACCTCATTTTGTAGAATGGAATTCCGAGACGGCACTGATACTGCAAGCCAAAGAATTAGGTAAATATCTGAAATAAGTTGGTTTCGAGTGTTTGTTTTTTTTTTTTTTTTTCATCAGGAACTATGTGCGCTTCTTATGTAGAGCAAACTCCGTTTTGTAAACTGGAACTCAGTTTATTGCTTCATGCGAGATTTGGTGGTAATTCTTTAAATGCTTTGGAAAAAGCTGATTTGGCTTCTTAGATGTTTTTAATTGAGTAGTTGACACTGTTATGTTGGAAACATAGCATCGCCGGGTAATTCATTTGGAATTTAATATTTTTGTTCAAAAGGTAGTTGCAAAAGGGTGATAAAACTTGTCTCAACTGTTTAATTGGTAATGGAAGGTCTTTAGAGATTGAGATTTTATTGCCATTCCAAGTGATGCTTTTTTTCTTTTTAGCAAAGAAAATAATAGATTGGGCATGTGAGGCATTGAGGATTCTTGCGTAAACTTGTCTGGGAGTGTCAGATGTTTGAGACTTCCTTAGCGCTCTCTGGATTCTCTGTATTGTAACTGACTGTGACAGCTCCTTATTTTCTACAACAATATCAAAGATTTCTTTTGCAATACTGGTGAGTTGTGGTTGATCATATTTTTCAGGAATTCCTCTGATTAAGACATTGTTTTGTCTCGTTCTTGCTTCAAGATCTATTATTTTCTGTTGCAAGTCCTTAATGGAAGTGTCATTTTCACATACATGTTTTTCAACTCCTGTATTTTTACTTCATTATTCATTATTTTTGCTTCATTTTGCTCCATTCTTGTCATGATTTTGTCTAGGTTGTTTCCGAATTATGTTAATTTTGTAGAAAAAGCATGTATTTTTGATTGAAGGGGGAGTAGAGCAGCTTTGAATTCTTCCATAGTAAATGGTTGGTCAGATTTGTTTTTCTGGATTTGCTTAGGAGCTTCTAATTGCGATTTATTGGTTTTCTGTCTCTTTGAAGAGATCTCCTTTTCTGGAGAGTTGATTAGCAATAGCCTTGTTTTAGTGGATTGTGATTCCATTTGTTCCATTTTAATAAGAGCTTCTAATTGTTTGCTTGTCTAGGCTGTTGTTTCAAGGATGGCAGGCCCAAGCACATGTAACCGGAGTCACCACTATTGCCACTGTTGTAGAAGATACTGTTTTGGCTTATTCTTGCTTCAAAATCAGAAAATAAGCAGCAGGTATGTGAAAGTATATTTTTCCCTTACTTTGTTATTATTTTCTTTTAAGGTTTGATTCAGTGTAGCGAGTGATTTAATTAGATCAGAACTGACTATTGAGAGCAGGCTGAAGTGTGTGCTTCCTAGCTGTCTGCCATCTTAGGTCCCTCCACATTTTGCAAACATTTGCTGTAGCACTGCTGTGTCTTTCACAGCCAAATCATGTGTCTCTTGATGTACAGTGACATCTAATGCCCTTTATCATGTGACTGCTTTAGGAATCCTAACAATTCACTCCTTCTTCTTGATAATGGCACTAGGCAGGTACATAGCTTCCTTGCTTCATCTTTCCAGAGTTTTATCCTCCTAAAAGTAGTATCCTACCACCACAAATTATTTCTTGTCCTCCTATGGGTTGTCATTCCACCTTGCTGTCAATCTCTTAAACAAAGGTTGCCTTTTGTTTCATACGCAAATTAAGAAAATCATTACTTGTTCTGGTAGACTAAAAACTACAATGTGAATCTGCTGTAAAATTGTCTCTTTCCACTACCACCCTTTTTTTTCTACTACCATCCATGACCTACAATCCATTATTGTCCAGTTGCTCTTCATTGTTGGCAATATTTGAGGTAAAACTCAAGACGGTATTTGTGGTCCCTACATAAAAATGATATGGAGTAGGCCAGCTTAATGGTGCTGTGGAAATACCAACCTACCTCCATTATAAAGCATCCTCTCCCTCACAGTGGCTCTTTGAATCTCCACTATTGCTGCCTTGCCATGGGAGACATGTTTACAAATGCTGCAAGATGAGAAATTACATCCAGTTATCTAAAAGCTTCTTGGCAACAACCCGTCCTCAAAAATGTCTCCTGGGAAACTGCTGTTCTACAATCCAATTCTATTTTTCCATCTACTAAATTATTTTTGCCAAAGGATTCCGTTAGAAGACAGGCTTCAAAATATTAATGACTTCCATTTTACAGGAGTGTAACACAGCAACATCTGAACAACTATGGGTGTATCTAGCCTATTCTTATTTGCATGAGAAGATCCTGAAGTCTTTGTCTCATTGGAAACTGGAATCCTTAGAATGAGTAAGAACAAATGAGTGAGTGAGTGAGTGAGTGAGTGAGTGAGTGAGTGAGTGAGTGAGTGAGTGAGTGAGTGAGTGAGTAACCAAGTGAATGAATAAGGGCAACTAACTGAGTTAATGAGTTAGTAGTGAGTCAAAACGTGACTGAAAGCACAAGAGAGTGCAAGTGAGTGAGTGGTTGCACTCAGTGAAGAAAATTTGAAGAAGTGTTCTGTGTATCTACTGAAGAAAGAATACCATAAAAATGAATCCAGAATACTGAATTATCAAAACATAGACATTTGATAACAGACTGCAGCCCCCCCAGCTGTGAAAAGAAAAGAAAAAGAAAAAAAAAGAGACAACATTTTTAAAAAATAAAAATGTGTACTTGTATTATACTACTACTGTTGTAATATACTGCAGTTTGACTGACTCGCTGAACTGCCAAAACCCGGAATTGAAGTGCGCATGCTCAGTGAGTTTTGGGTTTAAAAATATATATATTTTCTGTAAATCTGGACTGCTGTAAAAGCAGTCCAGATTAAGGAGAGAAAGGCATCAGTTTGGTGCCCAGAAGTCTATGCAGTTTGTAACTGCATAGAATTGGAAGGGGACTGGACTGCCACATCTGCAGTCACATACGTGACGTGGATGGCTGGATAGCTACTGATTGGTTCTTGCTCTCTTCCCGCAATTTGTGTGAGAGCAAGTAACAGTCAGCACCCAGTAGCAGTACTTACTTTCATCTTGCATTGCATTACGGGGGTTGTAAGACAAGTTTGTGCAAAGAATCTATAACCATGTTTACGACATTAGGAATAATAATCCATTAAATGCATTAGCTAAACATGTTTCTATTTATAATAACCATGGTTTTGAGTTTAGAGTACTCCAGATAATACCTCACGGACAGAGAAGGGGAGATTATATGAGTTACCTGGAGCAAAAAGAATTAGAGTGGGTATTTAAACTAAGAGCCCACTATCCGCCTGGTCTTAATACATACGTCTCATTACGCTCAGTGTTAAAGTCCCGTAGATGAAGATACACATTATAGTTAATAGTCTCATACACATTGGTGCTGACTTATGGATTTTATCTATGCTTTATCCATGCATTTGTCTGTGGAATTTATGTTTGATATATGCTATTATATTGCATGTTATACATGAATTAAGATTTACTTCTAGGTTAGTACATTAATTGCATTATACTTGTATCTATATTTATAGTTGCCATTTGTATATATTTATATATTTATTTATTTATTTATTTGATTATAGTTAGTTATATATATATATGCACATAACACTTTAGGAAAGGAGTTTTATATGACTATATTGTTATTAGAATTTTATATGTCTATTTTAAATTATATGTATAAACTCTTGTGACTTATTAGGGAGCAATGTTACTGAAGTCTGTCTAACTAAGGGTTAATTTGATGTGAAGTGCTTATTGGAGGATTTGAATTAATTGGACTAATCAGTTATATTTAAAGAAGGCTGCTTTATTTCATTTCGTGATCTGAAGAAGCGTACTAATACGCGAAAGTGCTTATCCCTGTTTTTATTCAAATAAATGCGTTGGATTTTATAACTGTCTCTGCCTGCTCCTGTGTTGGGACTGTACATGTGTTTTTTTGCTTGTTCTTCCAGTTTGTAACGGACAGTCCCTGGTTGGTGTGGTGATCTTTGTTGAGGACTACTACTGTTGTAATATACTGCAGTTCGACTGACTCGCTGAACTGCCAAAACCCGGAATTGAAGTGCGCATGCTCAGTGAGTTTTGGGTTTAAAAATATATATATTTTCTGTAAATCTGGACTGTTGTAAAAGCAGTCCAGATTAAGGAGAGAAAGGCATCAGTTTGGTGCCCAGAAGTCTATGCAGTTTGTAACTGCATAGAATTGGAAGGGTACTGGACTGCCACATCTGCAGTCACATACGTGACGTAGATGGCTGGATAGCTACTGATTGGTTCTTGCTCTCTTCCCGCACTTTGTGTGAGAGCAAGTAACAGTCAGCACCCAGTAGCAGTACTTACTTTCATCTTGCATTGCATTACGGAGGTTGTAAGACAAGTTTGTGCAATCAGACATCACATCACTGACAGTAATTAAGCTGAGAGCTGAGAGACTGAGTATTTTTTTTACACTTCAAGTTCTTCATATGTATGCATGATACATTTCTTGATTTCTAATGTTTTTTTTATTAATGAAAAAATTATGAGCCAACTAGCCAAATAATAAATAATAGACATTAAAGCAATGTGATAGTATGAACTGCTGCAACTGATAGCGCTATGCTCCTATGCTATGGAATCCTTTAGGATCCAAAAACCCGATTATGGTGCAATAGCAACATAACCTGCCCACGTGTAACCGACAGAAATGGTATATTTACAAATTTTATTTTTAATTAAAGCATTTATCTGCACAAGAAATATATAAGATTTGTTTGGTTTTAATATTACAGATTTCCTGTTGTTGGCCTATTCTGTAGAAGTTACATAGTCATAGCTGTGTTTCTAATCTCTGTTGAGTTTTCACAATTGTTTGTGCCTTGCTCTGGTTAGCCTTATAATTAATGCTAATGGGTTTCCTAAGGATTGACATAACCACCTTCTTAAAAGATTAGCTGAGAAAGCTGTTCAGTGTCACTATTTCTGTAGATGTACATCAGCATTTGACATCCCCCAACCCTACCCCACCCCCCCACCCCAGGTTGGAGCCAGACTTAGACCTGTAATTGCAGATTTCCTTAGCATAACTAAATCAGTGAAGGTGAAGGACATATGGCCACGGTTTTAGTTAAGGAAAAGAATTACCAAGTTTTGAAGTTTGCCTTAGAAATAATAATTAGAAAAGAGTCTGTTGTATTGATCAGTCAAGCCATGCATAAATGGATGTCACAGTTTTATGACACAGCCCGCTACATGCATTAATTCCACTCTGATTTTGCTTGTTTTCAGAATTACATAATTCCTTTCTGAAAAGTCTTTGTATGAAATTGAATAATATGATATTAAAGAATAATAGACCCATGTGAGACTTGAACCCATGATGACTGTATGCGTGTTTCTTGATCCATACTACCAGCTATTAGTTATGTTTGTATTTGCAGTGGTCATATTTCTCCATGTTTTACTGATTCCTGAATGAGCTGATTTCCTGTCTGTGCTCTGTCTGCTCAGTTTAGTCATTCATGTCTTTCTCGAGGAATGCAGTGAGTTTTTATTTAAAAAAAAACATTATTTTCTTATTGATAAAAATCATGCTGACAGGGCTGTCATCTTGTCTCAGACTTAGTGGCCTTGTCCTGGATAGTGTAACAATCTGCAAGACACAGAGTACTGCAAAATGTGATTGGGGTAATGTCCCATTATTTGGGCACTACAGAAAAATGGGGCAGGGGGTCTGCTGTAATGGCATTAAAGGTAGGACCTTGTTTTCTCAACTTAGTCTCTTGGTTCTTTTCCTAAGTCAGTCGTATACTGTGAGGTCTTTTTACCATCAATATAATATGAGGTTTTGTTCCCGGGAGCATTTAATTTCCTTCTCTGTACTCTGGTAACTTAATACAATATTTCTGTATTTATGCACGTACCTATTTATGTACGATTGCATATTTATTTATTTTTGTTGACTGAGTTAACCCTGCTGGGCCATTTCTAGTGTCAGTAGGAACAAAGAGATATGAGACATTAAATAATGTTTTAAGTAAAGTTTACTAAACATCAAGAGAATACTTAAGTAAGCAGTGATTTTATTTCATAAATGTACATGCTTTTATTTTTTAAATATCAGTAGCTTTTATTTCTTAAATATCAGTAGCTTTTATTTCTTAAATATCAGTAGTTCACATCTGAGTCTTTCAGGAGTCATATTGTCAGTTGGGTATTGGGAAAAGGTGTATCCACTGATGGCATATGTTTCTACTGTCAATAAGCTGTTGGTAGTGCTGTGATCAAACAGTAAATCCATAGTATGTGTTGAAAGGTGATATGGTATTGCAAGAGGAGCAGTATGGCGGCAGGGAAAAGTGTGCTTTACATATTTTTTCAAATTGCGTGTAAGATGAAGTATATATTTAAATTTCATATCATTGTATAGCAATATTTTTTGCGTATCTTATTGCAATTAAAACATTAAAGAGAAAGGTGTGAAGGCTGCCAGCCTAGCTAGATAGAATCTTGTAAATAATTCTATACCATTGTAGATATTAATATAAACTACAGGCTTGTTTTCTTTCAAATGTAAGAAAACTAAATGTAAAGAAATCTGTGTTATTTTCTGAGCTTCAAAGATGTTAACCACAGTAAACCCTGCTGGAAGAAAGTTGATAAAGTAAAGCATTTTATGACTGTTTGATCTGAAGCTTGGAGTCAAAATGTCTGGACTAGGAAATTATTTATATTGTCCTAGGAATGTATTTGGTGATACTGTACTAAATAGCCTTCAAGTTTTGGTTAACACTACTAATTGGATAATAGTAATATCACACAGTAAGATTGAGCACCCTTTGGTAATGGCCTTTATAGTAGCTGATAAGTGTAGGTGGTGGCAGGTGGTACTACTGTATAGTCCGAGCAGAAAGGGGGCATAGCCGGAGAACCTGTGCCAGCCTTCCCCAGGAGTGTCTGTGTGTTTGTATATAATTGTGTGTGTGTGTGTGTGTGTGTGTGTGTGTGTGTGTGTGTGTGTGTGTGTGTGTGTGTGTGTGTGTGTGTGCGTGTGTGTGTTTGTGTGTCAGCTACTTGGCAGGGACAGAAAGCACTGGTTGGACAGAGAGAGTACAGAGGTTTTGGCTTGCCTACTCGGCTGAAATCTTAACCCTATAGCTGTGCCAGTGGGGAGTCTTATTGGTGATCTGGAAAAAAAGGGAGAAACCAGCCCCAAACTGACTGGGATCTCTGTGTGCTCTTAAGGGAAATTGTACTTTACTGTGTGTATGCTGTTATCCTTCCCAATGTGCACACCCCTTACTGGTGTTAATAGTGAGCAGTGAGGCTCCTTGATTACTGGGCCAGGGCACGGGCGTCACAAAAGGGAATAGGAAATTCAGTTCTCTACATACAGTATGTATAAAAATGTGCTGCCAAATTTTGAATTTGCATGCTCCAGATACATTCAATGTGAGGACAAGGTTTATTACAAAAGCATTTTTTTCAAGCACCTTTACTGAATTATTACGTATGACATAGGCAAATTTACATTCATGTAAAAGTAATCATACTATAATTAACATAAACATTTTACTATTATATATATATATATATATATATATATATATATATATATATATATATGGTTCTACCTCACTTCACCGACACGCCGGAACATCGACAGGGAAATCGCGAGCCCCAGAAGATCGACAGCGCAGAAGACCGACCCGACGGATGAAAGCACCGACGCCGAGGATGCCGACATGGGAAAAGGCTGTGTAAGTATGCGGTAGTGACGGACGTTAGGGTGCGAGTAAGGTAAGTGGGGATAGGGGTGGGTTAAGTGAGTTAGGGTTAGGGAGCGGGTCAGGTAAGTGTGCGGTAGTGATTGTGTTTGGGTTAGGGGCGGGATAAGTGAGTTAGGGTTAGGGAGCGGGTCAGGTAAGTGTGCGGTAGTGATTGTGTTTGGGTTAGGGGCGGGATAAGTGAGTTAGGGTTAGGGAGCGGGTCAGGTAAGTGTGCGGTAGTGACGGACCTTAGGGTTAGGGTTTGGGTCAGGGTTGTAGGTAGTTGTGTATGTGTGGTTTAGTGTGGGTTTGTAGGGATTTTGGTGTGCTTGTGTTGTGTATGTGGTTTTGGACGGGGAATGTGTTTAGGTTGTTGATTGTGGTGTGTGAAGTGTATTAGGTTTCGTGTTTGTGTACCGTCGGTTATTTCGTTGTCGGGCATGTGGGATTTCGTGTTTTTGTACTGTTGGTTATGTGGTGTCGGTGATTGCGTTGTCGGTGTTGTGGTGTTTCGTTTATGTGAGGTAGAACCATATATATATATATATATATATATATATATATATATATATATATATTGCTATATATCATATAACCTAAGCAACATTACATAAATTATTCAATTCCTGCTTTTTTTTACAAAAAAGCTTTATTAAAACATCACTTACTACATAGACAATCATACATTTATATAAATGAAAACAAACCACACCAACACAATCCTAATTGCAAGCATTTTACATCACAAACTATACTGACACACTTTTACTCCTCTAGAATATGAAGACATATACAGATTAAATAACTCAAAACATGGTTGCATTCTACTTAGTGAAAACAGCAGAAGCAAGAAAGAACATTAAAGTCGGCTCCGTTCTATCTGGCTTTTGCTGTTTTTACTTTTGACTTGCTTTATTGAAGCCAGTACTTGCTCCTTTCCAGTTTGTTTAGTTTTGCATTCTATTTAGCTTTGCAAAACCTGGCTGGTCACTGGAATTCTTCTATCCACCACCGATTCCTTTAATGCATGTTAAATGTAAATGTGACAAGCATACCTCTCAACCTCTAAGTGCAAGAAATCTGGACACAGCCTGACAAAGTGGGGAGACAAAGGCCCAAAAATAAGGACATATTTTATATATTGATTTTATAAGCATAGAAAGTTGCTAGAGTAACAGGGTTTGTTTTAACATATATTTTCTGAAGGATTTGAAGACAGAAATCCAAATGCTTGTCATTATTTAGCGACTTCAGTCCTCAGATCGTCCCAAAGATTTGTCAGAGATCCACAAAATTTATGGGGAACAGACCAAAAATTTGAGCCAAAAATCTGGACATTTTGTGAAAATCTGGACAGTTGAGAGGTATGGACAAGGTATCAATAGCCAGACTTTAGCTGATCCTTAGACTTACAATGTGGTACAATGTAACGAAAAGGGTTGGGGATATATGTGGGCGTACCATGTTTTAGAAACTGGTCAGGTAAGCTTGTCCGAGACTGTAAGATGCAAGTAAGCTTTAATAAACATACTGTTAAAGAATTATCAACATTGAAAGTCTTTTTGCTGTTGCCATGCAGAGAATATTTACATAACTAGATAACATATAAGTCTTAGGTATTGAAATGCATATGACAATATTTGTAATAAAGGACAGGATTACAGTATTTTCAGAAGCTCATTATATTTGTTGGAGACTTGCAGTCATCTTTGCAGGCTTTACCCGTAAACTAAAAAACAGAATGCCAATCTATCATGTGTGGTCCATAACCTGTGCAGTAATCCTTTAAGTAATTTATCTTGAGCTTGTTTCGTGTTTGCTGTTCATTTTTTACTTTGATCATGTTTTCCATATGAAACAAGCAGATAGTTATTGTCAGGCAGGAGGTCTTTTTTGGATAAGAAACATTTTTGCAAGTGCAAGTATCTCAGAGGTTGTTACTTTCAGCATGATACTTGGTACTTCTATAAAGCTGAATATAAATTTGAGTTGAGTGCTGTTTGTTTTTCTTATACTTGATTTTGACTGGCATTCCAGTAATGTATTTAAAAAGTAATTTATTTTTTCATGCCTCACAACCTTTTTGTTTACATCTAGATATTAAGTAAGCTGCCATGTAGCCAATGCATTGAAATATATTTTTTTCTTCTACACTTCATTTTGTCTTGATTGAACTCTCATAATGATGGTTTGGCACCCATGGCAGCATATTTAATTAAAGTTCCAATTTTTATGGTTTTCAGCATAGGTCCACCCCTTTCTAGTTGGTAACACCCTTTCCCATTGGCCCCACCCATTTAGCTGTCTCCTGCAGCTCCCCCTTGATTTGAAGTCACTAGCCAGCACTGACTATATCTGTAATGCAGTGTGAAATTATTGTGAAATAAAGCATTGCAAATAAAACATAATGTCAGTGTTTGTGACCTCTGTGGATCACATATTGGTGTCTATGTCTCAGTTCTCCGAACCCTCAAGACTAGAGACATACTAACTCCACAGTTCCTGTATCATTAGAAAAAGTTATAATGTAGTTTAAAATGTAGTGTATTGCACATCTGGTTAGTTAATGGGCTGGAATTTGATTGTTTTTGATATTTTCTTCTAATTTTATTTCATAATAATAATAATAATAATCCCACAACTAGACAAGCCAACTTAGAACTTAAAAATAAGGCAAAAAAACAGGTTAGTATACTCAAACAAAATCACTATCTAACCCTACAAAAAATATAGTAATATCCCACAGAAATTCTGGGCTGCAGTGAACAACATCCTCCAACCTGGAAAAACCACCACACCACCACCAAATATAATAGGCACCAACCTTGACATAGCATCCAGCTTTAACAACTACTTCACCTCCTCCATGATGAAACTCATAAATGATACAAACCCCACCACCCCACCACCAACCATCAATGCCCAATCATCACCCCCTTCTCACTCAAACCAGTATC
The DNA here is from genome assembly GCF_019279795.1 of Protopterus annectens. NCBI lineage: Eukaryota > Metazoa > Chordata > Ceratodontiformes > Protopteridae > Protopterus > Protopterus annectens. Next base: position 14,414,678 of record NC_056751.1, read on the forward strand.
TATATCAACCATCCAAAAGCTCCTAGCTAAACTCAAACCAACTACCCTCACTGTCGACAACCTCCTAGCCAAATTCCTCAACTTGCATTTGGGCAATAGCCTTCCCAATCTCAATACTAATAAATAAATTCATTAATGAACACTATGTTCCATCCTTATGGAAAACCTCATACATCATCCTCCTTCACAAGGGTGGCCCCTCCACCAACCTATCCAACTACTGCCCTATCGCAACCCTTTCACCCCTATCAAAAATCCTAGAAAAATGTATCCATCACAAACGCCTCTCCCATTTACTCTCCAGCAAACTACTCTCTCAAACCCAACATGGATTTCAACCTGGCCATAGCACCACCACTGCCCTAATTAACAGCACAAATACCATTAACACATACAGAAACCAAGGCAAACTTGTCTCTGCCATCTTCTAGATCTATCAAAACCATTTGACACAGTTTCCCACAATAAACACCTATACTCTCTCTCCGAACTCAACCTTGATAACTTTACCATACAATGGTTCAGTAGCTGCCTAGACAACCACTGTCAATCTGTCAAATGGCTCAACACCCTATCTCCCCTCTCCCCGTCAAATGTGGTATAACTCAAGGCTCTATACTTGGCCCCCTTCTCTTCAATGTCTTTACAAATCAACTCCACTTAGCAACCACAAAAGTCAACATTATCCAATATGCAGATGACACTACCCTCATCTGCTCTGCACCCAACATCCAACTGCTACAAATTCAAGCCCAAGAATCCTTCTTAGAAATAGAAAACTGGCTAAACAATTCTCAATTAATACTGAACCCAAAAAAAACAACTAATGTTATTCCACCCAACAAAGACTATTGACCCCACCTTCTTCATTCTCTCTGCCAATAAGACCCTCATAATTCCTGTTCCTGAGGCCAAACTACTAGGTCTTACAACTGACCACCAACTTAAATACAATAAACACATATCCCTAACCATCTCCAAAGTCCACAAAAAGATAGGCTGCCTCTATCGTGACAACAAATGTTTAGCCTCCAAATGCAGAACTGCAATAGCCAAAACTCATCTCCTATACCCTACTCTACGCATCCCCAGTACTAACAAATCTAAATAAAACTGACCTGAACAAACTTTCAACATATTACAACAAAATAGCTAGGTTTGCAACTAATGCTAAATCATGCTCTCACCTCTGGCATTCACTACATAAACTACACTGGTTAGAATTTCCACTTACTTCACTATCACCAACTCAACTTAGCCAATCAAATACTGTACAACCCTGACAAACCCCTGTCCTAACAGGCCTATTAAACTTCCATAGTACCAACAGGGAACTGCGATCCAGTAACAAAGCCCGGATTGAAGTCATAGGTAGGTAAGTACTAGGCTATCTGCCCAAGGGCATTTATAAGCCTAGCCAGAATGTGTTGGCTTTCACCAGTTCGCCAACTGTACTTAGATTAGTACTCTGTCCAGCAGAGCCATTAGTTCCCTGTGCTACTGTCCAGCAGAGCCACTGCAGTGATCCCCGAGGTAAATTTTCTGTTTCCCATTCACCTGATTCCATGTACAAACAGCTCAGGAGAATTTCTATTCCCTTATGAAGTCGCAAAAATATGGAACACCCTACCCCCACACCTCAGACTACAAAACCACACTACCACATTCAAAAAACTCAAACTTAAATCACACCTTTATAAAAACCATATAAGTAACTGTAACAATCCTCCCTGAACCCACCTTTTCCAGCCTATTACCCATAGCCGACCCTGTAGAACATGATTCCACTGACTAATACTCTACCTAGGCAGATTGGAACATAGTGTAAATATCTAGTATACTTTTTATTTCTGGGAAGTCGATTGTATATATCATCATCTTCTTTCGGCTGTTCCTGTTAAGGGTCACTACAGCAGATCACCTGTTTCCATTTCTTCCTGTCCTCTGCATCTTGCTCTGCACACCAACTACCTGCATGTCCTCTCCCACCACATCCATATACCTTATCTTAGGCCTTCCTCTTTTCCTGTTACTTGGTAGCTTCATCCTTAGCATCTTTTTTTCCAATATACTCAGTATCCCTCCTCAGCACATGTCCAAACCAACGTAATCGTGCCTCTCTGGCTTTGTCTCCCAACCTTCCAACCTGGGCTGACCCTCTAATATATTTATTCCTAATCCTGTCCACCCTCGTCACACCCAGTGCAAATCTTAACATCCTTAATTCTGCCACATCCAGCTCAAACTCCTGTCTTTTTTTCAATGCCACTGTCTCCAACCCATATAACATAGCTGGTCTCACTACCCTCTTGTAGACCTTCCCTTTCACTCTTACAGGTATTCATCTGTCACAAATCACTCCTGATACTCTTCTCCACCCACTCCATCCTGCCTGTACTCTCTTCTTCACCTCTCTTCCACACTCACTGTTACTCTGAACTATTGACCCCAAGTATTTAAACTCATCCACCTTCGCCACCTCTACTCTTTGCATCCTCACCATTCCTCTATCCTCCCTCTCATTCACACACATATATTCTGTCTTAGTCCTGCTGACCTTCATTCCTCTTCTCTGTAGAGCATATCTCCATATATATATATATATATATATATACATATATATATATATATATATATATATATATATATATATATATATATATATACATATATATATATATATATATATATATATATATATATATATATAAACTGTACTTACACTCACTTACAAATGTTCTGAGATCAAGTTGTCAAACTTTTTAAACTATCATTAAATTTTTTTAAACACTTGTTAGACATTATTAAACTTTGTTAACTGCTTTTTACTAAATTACTCTGTAACCTCGTGGAGCTTTTCTCCCCAGAACTCCACTGAAAAAGGATGCCTGTTGTTCAGTCGGACTATCCTGGTAAACAAATGTTAAATAAATAATAAAATAAATAAATAAAAATTCAACCTTGCAATATAGTCATGTAATTTAGTTTTCAGTGCTTTGAGAATTAAATACATTGTATTTGTTTTCACGTTAATCTGAGTGTTATTACACTAGGTACCTGAGTTTTATATGGTCTGTGTTGGCAAACCACAAAAGTAAGTCTTCTTACCCAGCTGTGGTGGCATAGAGGGACACAGCCCTTTCTACGGCCCAGGCAACCAAGTTTGATTAGTGGATTGGCTGCCTGCTAGAGCTGACTAGGGAGAAAGTCAGTCAATGGCTCACATATCTTGAGGCAAGGGAGGCTGTTCTGGCTTGCCTCTTGTGTGACACCTAGCAGGAGCACTAGGTGTTGCACTCAGAGTATGAGCCTGTGAGCATGTGCTGCTACTGTGCATTCACACATAGCTGAAGGAGTTTATGCAGGCATGCCACCTGTGGCAAGGCAGCAGTAGTGAGACTGAAATAGCCACTGCAAGGAAGGGGGTAATCCACAGAGAAGGAGAAGTAGCTCCATAAGACCAGCCAACTGGCCCACTCCTTAACACCTGACTCATTATGGGAGGACAAACAGGCTGACTGAGCTACCATGGTGGGAGCAAATGCTCTATAAGGCTCTTGCCTTGCCCAGTGATGCCCCATAGAACAAATGGCCCAATTAGGTGAAGATAGAGAAGCTACTAGGCCAGTTTTACAGTGTAAAAAAAATTAAGCCTTAATTACGTTATGTTTTATATTCATGTGTTCTCATATTTCATTGGTTTGGTCATAGACTTTCAGCATTTGTTTATCTAATGTGGTTTAAGATTATGTATGCCTGGAGGAAGTCTTGTGGTGCTTGATAAGGCTGGTCATTCATTCTTTGCTCCACGTCGCATGGTAAATTAAAGTAATGTTTGTTATTAAAGAAGGTAATTCAAAGTGAGCATTGAAAATTGTAGTGTGTGTGTGTGTGTGTGTGTGTGTGTGTGTGTGTCTGTGTGTGTGTGTGTGTGTGTGTGTGTGTGTGGGGGTCTCATTGTTCAAATGATAGCTGTAAAAATGGAGACCCTAATTGAAAAAAAAAACTGATTGTGAATGTAGAAATATGCAATGATGAGAACCATGAGGAATGCCACCAATTGCAGCAGTGTTCCACGGATGATAAAAAAATAGTGCAAAGCAAAATGGAGAAACCAAGTAGCTGCAATGGAAAATAAGGTTCATAGAAGGAATCTGAGACTGAACTGACTGCTGGAATGAGAAGGACAGGATTTATTAGAGTTTGTAAACACTAGGGTGATGCAGTAGACGGGTTTATGAAATCATTATTGGGAAATGAGAAAGTGTGTTGATTGCTTTTAACTGCATCAGAGAGGTCCTCTGCTAAATCTAGATTTATTTTGGTGTTGTTTGTGACATCATATGAGAAGAAACAGGTGTTGTGGCCATTACCCCAACTATGAGGAAATTTACTGTAGTGGGCTGAATGGTGTACATGGGTCAGGGTTACTGAGATGCAACTTTTCGACACATACTGCAATTTATAGATACCATTAAGGAGTACAAGCGACATCCACTGAAATAAAGGCTGACCTCATCAGTGTTGAAAGCATTTTCTGTGGGGGGGGAGTGCTCTATTTTGCTAATACTGAAGAATCACTAGAAGTATCACTAAGTTAAAGGAGTTATCAGTAAATTCATTTCATAAAATAATGAAACAATGGAGTTGGAATATATGGGATTAATTCCATGAAACTGCAAAATTGTGAGACTGAAAGAGGAATGGGAGGAGCAGCCAGAGCTGAATGGAAAAAAGAGAGTATTTCTATGTAATGTAAAAGGAGAAAAAAAATGTATGAAAGTTTCATATCACTGTTTGACAGTGAACTGCTATAAACCGGAAAATGCTTTTAAACTATATTTTAGCAGATTCTTTATTGCTCATAACTGATTCATTTATAATAGACAAGACCTGGAGATTGTGCTAGGGAATAAAGAACATGATCTATTTACTGGAATTATTTTACTAGGGAAGTAAGAAACTTGTCTGTTTAGTAAGGTTATTAGAACCAAAGTACAAAGTAATTAAAAGGGAAGGCATTTGTTTATTTGTTTCATATTTTTAATAACTTCAAAAAAAAATAAGTTGAATATACCTGATAAGTATTATGGAAGCCTATGCATTGCAATGGATAAGCTAAATATCTTTATTATTCAGTAATACTCTAGTTGACGTGAACACAAAAAAAGTACTGCAAATGGTAATACTGCCAGTTTGTTTGAAGTTGGGACAATGGACATAATCATGAAACATGAAAACTAATTGGATCTGAAGTGCATCATGTTTATTTCCTTGTTGAGAGTTAGAACAGCGCATATACAATGAAATAGTTAAAATGTTATTGTACGATGTAAGAAGAATTATATAATGATGCAAGAATTATATAATTAATGTGTCTGAATATTGGATATATAAATAATGTGCCTGAATAATGGCTACATTAATTTTCCTAACAAATGCTTTTCTAAAATGGTTTAATATGCATGTCATACCCAAGTTGAGAAGTTACTAGTATAATTTTTTGTGCATGCACTGTATGGTAATACTGAATATGGACAATGGAATTAAATATAAACTACTTGTCCATTCAAAGTGGGTGGCAGCAGCCACTTAATAGGATTTGGATGTTAGACCGATGTGCTCTGATGCCATGAAGCAATTAATCTGTTTTACATTTCTAGTACATTATGAACATATTCTGTAAGATGAGTGTTTAAACTTAGGAAACTAACTTCTAACAGAATATTATCTATGCTGTTGTAATCAGAGTGCTTGCAATTGGATATTTAATAATGCCATGATGAAAAGTAGAATTTTTATTCCAACGTAAATTATGTATCTGTTAATGGATAAAGCATTATTTAATTGTTGGGACGCAAGTCTTATTTAATAAGGTATAAAGATGAAGTCAGAGTTGGAAGGAGGAACCCATAAATTAATGATAATCATGAACATCACTGGTGGTCCTAGTGGCGCAGATATGGAAGCATTTCTATGATATAAGTACGGTAAAGAGGGATATAAGGAAATTTGGAGGCATTTATATAGTGTAATGCATCCATCTGGAGACTTAATGAAAACAACTCTAGAAAAAGTTAAAATAAGAATGAAGATATGCATAAAATGGTGAATCCATTGTAATATGTGAAGATTCTGGAAGAAATATATGAACAAAGATGTGAATGGAGATGGGGATGCCAGATATGGTACATTTGATTTAGCTGTCAAGATCAGCAAGGAACAACAACACAGAAATCATGTTTGATTTGATTTCTTGTTGATGATCATTCTGATATTTGGAGTAAAGAGAAAATATATGAGATGTAATTAACCTATTCTTTTTTTTGTTTGTTTCTTTGTTTTTTATGGGCAGAATGGATGAAATGTGTATTGACAGGAGTGCCAATTTTACTGGGATGATGTAAGGGTAAAAGATGAATGGACTGCTAATAACATACCCGAGTTGCACTCAATATGCTCCCTTGATGAGTCAATTGCTCTGACTATGGGACTATAAATACGCCACATACACACTTAAGAAGAAGATGTAAAAGGCCTGTGAGCATGTGATATACTTTATGGAAGGGAAGCAATAGGAAAGACAGAGAGTATTTTTCAGCATTAAATTGTCTAAGGTTAGTATGTTGGTCTACATACTAAAAGAGAACATAGACAATGTTAAGCAGAAGTGCCTGCTGTAAGGAAGCTTCACTGTGTGATGAGTTTGTTGATAACAGAAGAATGTAATTAAAATATTTAATTGAGTTGCTAAAGCATAATTAGTGGGGTAAATAAAGTAGTTCATTCTTATTGCATTTGGTAAGATAAATCAATTTATTTATGCAGCAATGGGAAAAGTAATTTGACATAAAGTAATTTTACATGTATGAATATATGAGCTTATGCTGTATTCTAAAGGGAAATGCCCTCCCAGTGATTGATATATATATATATATATATATACAAGACCAAATACTGTGTATTGTAATAGTTGTGAGGAAAGAAGGTGGTATCAGTAAGAAAGACTGGAATACTTGCTGAAATAAGCTGTTTAATTGAAGAACTGAAAGAAAATAATGACATTAGATATGGTAGTTATGACCTAGATGACCTGTGTTTGATTAGTGGGCACGGGAGCTGGAGGAAGCGAGGTGAAAAGACAGGGTGAGCATCATACAGCACACCCATCCTGATGGGATGGAGGTGGCTTGGCAGGCTATGTGGATGACACACTGTGGGACCTCTGGCTGGTGCAGCCAACAAGAGCTTAGGCTCTGCCACAACATAGCCAGGTAGATCAGAGAGCAGTAATGCAGGGAAGCCGGAATTCTCATCCCTTGGGAGCTGCTGAGGGAATGTTAGTAGCTCTGGGGAGTGTAGGGATCCTGATGCCTGCATGGATGATGGGCTCATGTTTCACTTCACAGGGTCACAGATGGATCAGTAATGTCTCTCACTCCTCTTAGGAACAAATAGGCAAGAGAGGTCATGGTGGGGGCTGACGGCCAGCATATAGAGGGGTTGCAAATAAAAAGATAATGGTATTAAATGCTGATTTTTGCATGATTACATATGTTTTTATATTGCTGTATTCAGAACATGTAGATTTAAAAAAGATTCTGCCTTCTTTAAACATGCAGGTTTCTCTTAAAAGGAAGCTGCCGGCATATTCATTTCATGAACTAATTTGCTTCTGAAAACAAATGTAATGACTATAGTTTAATTAAAACTTGGTTTATTGATCAGTAACAAAATTGCAAGGTCTAGGGACCTGAATTTTTGTTTGTGAGTTAAACAAAACATGCTAAAGAGACAGATATGTGTCATATCTGTGAAGCTGTGTTCATCTATTACACAATTTAAGTGCAACCTCGACCAATGGAAGGGAAATAGGAAATTTACACTGGGCCTGGCACCCATGTCCCTTATGGACAGAGGTAGCTTATAAATGTCTGGCCCTCAATGTCCTATTTGGATACAGGGCATAATTTTCTTTAGGGAAAATTTGCCTAAGCTTAGAAGCCCCCCCGGGTTGTTAGCCTAGTAACAATCTATGAATCTATGATGGGTGTTACAATAACTATTAGGTGTTACCTCAGTTTCCTGTATGCAAAGGTGGCTGCATTGAAGAGTGGGCAAAGGTCTGCAGTTTTTCTTCTGAGTAATGTTTCTTGTGGTTTAATTACAATTACATTTAGATATTACTAATTTCCCCTTGTGTCTGTATATGCATCACAACCCTCCCTTAAATTCAGTGTAATCAGAATGCATTAAGAACTATGTTCAAACAATATAAGACTATGCATGGTTTTAATTCTAACTGGTCAACATTTGCCTTAGACTTTACTGGGGCCCAGATTTTGGGATTGGCCATTGAAACCAGTTGTTCATGGCCCCACTCATATTAATACTTCAAATGGGATTAGTTCCTTAATTGATTGACTTTTCATTTCTAACTTGTATTTGGTTTCTGGCTGTTGTTTCATTTAACTTTTCCCACAAACTTTATTAAAATTACTCAAGTACTTTAGACTAGAGACGAGAGAGGATGGGCGTACATAGAAATCAGAAGAGAAGAAGGGGATTCTTTGAACAATAATAAAACAATCATACCAAATAATAAATGTATTGTTAACTTGCAGTACTTCAAAATAGGAAGGAAGCATTTTAAATGCACTTGCGCATGCACGTGCTCGCGCGCACACACACATACACACAAACACACACACACACACACAATATATATATATATATGCAGTATTTAGACAATGAGCTTAACCAATCAGAATGTTATCAGCAGCAAGTATTCATTTTATAGGTTCTACATCTACCAGTGACAATTCACTCATTTAAAAAAATCTCTAATTAGATAAAATTCCTGACAACTTCTTTTGTTTTCTTTGAAAAACATCTGACATTGCAGTTTGTTCAAATACCTTGTTTATGCAGGACTCATTGGTCCAACATTTTCTATGCAAAAACACTTTTTTATTTTCTTTAAGAGTCATGCAATTTTATGACAACCTAACAACATAAATTGATTACTTGTGAAATGTTATTTATTTATTTATTTAACATTTGTTTACTGGGAAAATCCGACTAGGACAGAGCCTAGTGTATTTCAGTAGGCATATTCAAGTGGAGGTCCAGGAAGAAATGCTCCAGACACATGTCTTTGAAATGTGGGAGGAAACAAGAGAACCTGGAATAAACCCATGTGAATGCAGGGAGGACATGCAGAACCCACACAGAAGGCACCCCAGCCAAGAATCAAACTGGAGAACCTCTTGCTGTGAGGTGACAACGTTAACTGCTGCACCAATGTGCCACCCAGAAATAATTTCTGAAGTAAATTATAAAAAATAATATTATTCTTATCAGAAATTAAACCCTGCTATTCCTGCACATTATGTACAGTCCTATAAAAATATGCACAGTTTGGTTCATACATGGTCCTGACAGTTGCATAATTTATAAAAAAGAATCATGTATTATCAGGGTTGCCCATAGGCAATGTAGTACACAATCCCTTGTAAACATCTGAGCACAATCCATGCATCCACAACCTGTTTTTCCACATTTTTGCACATGGGATCAGGGTGTCACTTCAACAGTGATAATCATCTAGAGACAATGCTCACACCACCAGTTGGCTATCCCTGCCGCGGTTGCTCTTCCATGTCGCATACATGCACGCTAACTCACACCTACCATCAATTTAGAATGTCCAATGCACCTAATGCATATCTTTGGAATGTGGGAAGAAAACAGAATACCCTGAAAAAGACTACATGAATGCAGGGAGAATATTCAGACAACACGCAGAACTTACCCCAGCCAAGAATTGAACCATGAGCCTCTTGCTGTTAGGCAGTAACACTACCAGCTGCACCACTGTACCACCTCCAGTTAACAGAGCTTGTAAATAATGAAATGCCTTCAGTTGCGATGCACACACAAATAAGATAGCTTTGTTTGTATAACTTGAACACTAATCCAGGCATTTTTTAAAGTATTCAGTTGTATTTATTACTGCTGGTAGTAACTTGATTAAAGTGTAGCTATCATTTCTAAGTCTTTTGGATTAAGCACTTGGGCTTCAGACCAGTTGTTTTACATTAGGAAGGTTTGTGGCCTGCACTGTGGTGGCAGGACAGGCAGCTTACATCCTTCTAAGTTAGGAACTGCTGATTGAGAGCTCAGTGTCTGTTATTCTAAAAGTGTATTAGTTCTGGTTTAAGCACTTGGGCTTCAGGCCAGTTATTTTACATTAGGAAGGACTGCGGTCTGCACTCTTGTGGGAGGAGAGGCTGGACTCTGCCCTTCTGCGCAAGGAATATCTGGTTAAAGGCTTATAGTGCCTGCATATTCTAACTGTTTCTTACTGAAATTGGTACACCTTGTTTGCTGTAGCATAGACTAGATCCAGGCCTGCTGAATCTAGCTTTATTTGTATACTTGTTTATTTCCCTGAAATGCTAATTCCACCTAAAACGTGGCCTTTTAGCACTTCTGTGGATCCCTAGTGATATCTGCATTGCTTACTGTACTTATTTCCTTGTTTCACTTGTAAGAAAGTTACTGTTTGTTGTTTTTGCATTTAGGTTACCTGTAACACATTGCATTTAAGTTACCTGGCACTTGCTCACTAAAGCAATTATATAAGTCAGGTCTAAAAAAATTAAAAGCACTACACCCTTACAAACTCCCCTTGAGTACCTTGTTCCCCATTGGCCCTTTTTTACAATTATAAAGGAATTCCCAATACTATTCTAGCATGTCCAAAGGTCAGTTGTCAATCTCCTCTCCGGTCCAGCAGGTGAATCTGGGAATCTTGAGGCAATGTTACAACTGCCTCATGTACACAGACAACCCTCTCCTCCTCCCAACAAATTCCAGGGAGATGCAACCATATAGCCAAACTGGAGGCTAAGCTCTCTCAACTCAGTACTGGCGTAACCAGTCAGGAGGAGAAGGAAACCACACTCACTACAATTCCAGTCTCACATAGACCTACCATGACAACAAACCAAACATATAAACACACAAAAACATACTCGGAGGCTCTAAATAAAAATCTGCCTAAGCAGCAGAGACCTCCAAAGCAGACACCCAAGCAACCGCTACCCCAAAACAAAACACGTGCAACACATAACTCACAAAGCCAGTGTGCGAACAGTCACAGCCCTTAAGGCTAAACAACACACCTGATACACTTGTAATAGGTGACTCTATCGTCAGGCACACTGACGTCCCGCTCACCAGGCTGAACAAGGAGAGGGTCATGGTGAGCTGCCTGTTGGGCGCTAGGATCCGCCACATAACACAAGCACTCAGGTCACTCCAAGGCAAGTACAAATATGACTCAGTCATTGTCCATGCTGGTGTGAATGACCTGAGACGTACCTCCCTGGACTACATGAAAAGAGACATAGAGGAGCTCTCTGAGCATGTAGCCCAGGCCGGTTTGACCCTGACCTTGAGTAGCATCTTACCCTCACCAAGAATGATGCCACAGTATGAAGACAAGATGATCAATTTCAACAATTGGCTTAAGTGTTGGCGTCATTCAAAGGGGATCCAATGCCTGTCAGCCTGGGATGACATGCTCAACAAGCCACGATGCTTCGCTAGGGACGGCTTGCACCTGTCACCCCTGGGCTTTCGGATATTGGCAAAGGCTCTTGCTACCCCCATAGTGCCTTTTTTAGGCAAGGCTCAAAAGACAAACCCACCTCCATAGGTATCACAAGGGATAAGAAACTAAGAGTAATGCTACTCAGCCAGAAGTCTAAACCTCAAGATGCACGCACTCGAAACTCTCCTTAGCATGGAGAACATCGATATCTGTGCAGTAACAGAAACCTGGTTCAAGGCTCCCAAGAGCACCCCAGCACTACCAGGTTATACCTCATACCATACTTTTCGGCCCCAAAACTTGGACCGAACCACAAAAGGAGGGGGAGTATCAATATTCGTCAAAGATACCCACACCTCCAGGTTGGTAGCACAGCACGAAGCATCAGAGACTATCCATGTGCAACTAACTGTGGGTAAAACTGCCTTCCAGTTTATAGCCTGCTACAGACCACCCTCCCAAACACAGGAACCCCACTTGGCCTTCCTGAGAATACTGGAAAATATGAAGGTCTCTCCAAACACCATTATATTGGGCGACTTCAACTACCCAAACATAGACTGGGAGCATTACTCTAGCTCCAACACCTAGCCCAAAGGTTCCTAGAATTTATAAACTCAAATGCTATGGAACAACTTGTTACCACTCCCACAAGAGGGAAAACATACTGGACCTGATCATCACCAACATGGGGACACTATGCTCCAGACCAGAAGTGTATCCCTCACTGGTAAGATCAGACCATAAACTAATCTCACTGGATATTCACATCCCGACCCCAACCCCTGCCCAGAAAACCACAGTGAAAAACTTCTCTAAAGCAAATTTCACACGCCTCGAAACCGAGGCGAAATCCTTCAAAGCCCCCGGGCCTGTGGAAAATCTGGCCCAGACCGCAGAATCCTTTATAAGCGCATTCTATGAACACCTTCAGGAATGCATGGATCATGCAATCCCAAATAAAACCAAGACCCAATCCTCCAAAGGCAGGCGTCCTGTCTGGTGGACCCCAGCCATAAACAAACTATACAATAGAAGGAGGAAGCTACTACATGATAGAGCAAAATCCCAAAAGGGAAGGCATCTCTGATCAGTATTAGCAAAAAACTACGGGCACTCATAAAATCGTCTAAGGCCAGCTTTGAGAGAAAAATTGCACAGGACACTAAGGATAATCACAAGGCTTTCTTTAGTTATGTTAGGAACCTGGGTGGGAATTCCCAGATATGCTCAGAATTAGTCCAAAATGACAAAAAATACACCGAGCCCACAGACATTGCCAACATCCTAGCTGACAGGTTCAGTGCAAACTTCTCCCCCCTCTCCCCACCAAAGGGCAAATATCTATCCCAACAGAGTGCTGCCCCCCTGACATCTCAGATGCTCAGGTAAGAGCCGCCCTCTCCAAAGCAAAAAACACAGCATCAATGGGACCAGATGGTGTCCCGGGCTGCGTCCTACATGAACTCCAAGAAGAGCTAAACCCAAACATAAAACTACTGTTCAATCTTAGCCTTACTACAGGATATGTACCCAAAGAGTGGCGTACAGCAACAGTGGTCCCTCTCCACAAAGGTGGTGCCTCAACGGATCCTGGAAACTATCGCCCCATAAGCCTGACTAGCTTGGTCTGCAAAGCTATGGAAAGGATCATCATGGACCTTATAAATAAAGATATTGGGGACCTACAGACACTGGATCCTACCCAGTTTGGCTTTGTTAAGGGCAGATTCTGCCTCTTAAACCTGGTTGATTTCTTTGAAACAGTCACCAAGGCCATTGACGAGGGGAAGGTGGTCCACACAGCCTACCTGGACCTCGCAAAAGCCTTCGATACAATACCCCACTCGGGCATTATAGATAAGCTCACCAGCTTAAATATCCCTATGTCACTAGATGGGTTGCAAACTGGCTCAAGGACAGAACCCACATGGTTAGAATTGCTGGAGTCATGTCAGACTCCAAACCAGTTACAAGTGGCGTCCCACAAGGCTCAGTCCTGGGACCTCTCTTGTTCGGTATATATTTCTCGGCGGTACAGGCCAACACAGAAGGACTGTGGCTGGCCAAGTTCGCAGATGACTGCAAACTGGGTGCCATAATCAACTCTCCAGCCGACACAAGCATCCTCCAAAAGGGCCTCATAGAAACAGACAACTGGTGCCAGAGCCATGGCATCAAGCTAAACGCCAAAAAGTGTATAGTCATCCCCTTTGGCAAAAACAAAGTACCCACAAATTACCACATAGGTGGTAATCCATTAAGTACAGAAGAAGTCATTAGGGACCTGGGGACCCAAGTTGATAGCAATCTCTCATTTGACAACCACGTGGCCAAAGTGGTTAGAAAAACATTTTATATAGCCCACCTAATCATGAAGGGATTCACATCTAGATCAGGGGAGGTCATCGTGCCTCTTTACTCATCCCTCATCAGGCCCATAATTGAGTACAATGCCCCTTTTGGGATGTACCTTACCAGACACCTGCAGCAACTGGAAAGACCCCAAAAGTACCTCACCAAGAGGATCAAAGGGCTCAAACAGATGCCATATGCTGCCTGGTTAAAGAAACTCCAGCTCTACTCAGTGGCATACCGCCTGCTCTGAGGCGATCTGTGCCTGACGTATAAAGCCATGTCCAACCCAGAATTAATGGACATGCTGCACCTCAGAAAATCCAAATCCCATCGAGCTACGCTCGAGACTTGAACCTCAGCACTGAAATAAATAGGACATGCTGGAGGGACAGATCCATAACCCAGAGGCTCCCTTCACTCTGGAATAAAATCCCAGTCCAGGTTAGGCAGAGTCCCACATTGATTCTCTTCAAGAGGAATCTTGATGAGTGGATGGGAGATCATAGGTTTACCCCGGCTATCACTTCTGTGTCACTGTTAGACAGAGGCACAGTATACTAACCTCAAAAAACGCATAGCAAAATTAATTTAAAATGGGTGGCGAAAGCCAAACACACTCTGGCTAGGCTTATAAATGCCCTAGGGCAGATAGCCTAGTATGAACCTATGAACCTATGAACCTATTAGTAAGCAACTTTATTTTTCTCCTTTTTTTTTTCTTTTATCTTGCCAGCATTCAAGGAGATTGCATATAGTGAGAATCAGTGCCAGTGGAGAGTCATCAGGTTGGTGCAGTCCAATTCAAGTATGAAAAATACTGAATAATATTAAGTAATATAAAAATATATAACCATGTAGGAATGGTGCAATTCATTAATGCTGTACCAAGTTTTTCTTTTATGGGTTATTACTGTCACTTCAACAGTCCACAGTTATCACATAAAAACAGATATGTGAATGTATTACGGGACTCAATAATCATTACTTTTGCAGTGAAATCATTACTTGTCATTGAAATCACTGCAGCAGTAATTGTCAGTATCTGCTGCTGCAGTATTTCATTGTACACTACTTATGAAATATCATTTAGCAAAGAAATACAGTTCCTAATAGATACCGTAGAAGAAACTATAATAATAAGTCTCACCAAAAAGTAATCAATAGAGTCTATTTATTGCATTAATAAATGAAAACCATAACCTTACTTAATTGTCATTTTTGAGTAAATTGTTTATTTACTGTTATTAAAATAAAACAAAAACAGAATTTGTTCAGAACACCTGAGTCTATTTCTGGTCTCCATTTCTCTATCTCTCTTTTTTTCTCTTCTCTTTCTGTGGCAAGCAACGTAAGCACATGCCTCCCAGATAAGGAGAGGACTCCCCAATTCTCCTGTCTGCTCAAGAAAGTCTTTACAGGGTGGGGCATTGGCTGCACCCCTGTGGGCACAACAAAGCACAACAGTCAGGTAAGATATGACAGCCAAAAGCTTCATGGCTTGGATGAGGCAATGGTCAAAAGGGCTGTGAGGAGGTGCCTGCACCCACTTCAGTCTATCCTCCAGTGGGCTCAAGACTTGCTGTCCCAATTAGTTCTGACCATATAGCCACCAAAGACCTCCACCCCCACCCCCCCACTATCACGGTTTCCCCTCCAGGTCAGTCGCAGAGAGGGGATATTTGAAGTCCTCCAGACCATGGTGGTGGCTGGCTCTCAGATCTTTGATGCTTCCCTTTTGTGTCTGTCTGCCATCTGTATGTCTTGTCCCCCAACCAACATCAACCTATCACAGTGTTCTTGTCTGTTTGTCTGTCTCATCTTTCATATTTCTGTTCTCTAACTATTCCCAAACTCTCTCTCCCACACCCTCTCTGTCTTTACACTTTTGCCAACTTCCCTCTTTAAAAAAAATTGACAAATGTGGAGTCCTAGCACTCCTGTTCTTTCACCTCCTCCTGCACAATCCTCTTAATGTGTTCCTTCCTGTCCCTTGTCTTTTCTCCCCTATTTCCAGCTTTCCTATCTCCCCCCTTTCCAACATTATAAAAGCCTAAGCAGGGTGCCCATATAAGGACACCCTTTACAGAGAACAGAGTAAGACTCCACCTACAAACAGTTTGGGTAAGCTGCAGGACAGAGGTGCCCTGTTCAGGTTAGTGAGAGATCTGTGCAAGCTCATGCCCGCAGCTGCTTATTAAAAATGATGAAAAGCACTCAGGACTCCTTCTGTGTATAACTACAGTAGTTTTTGCTCATTTTATACCATTTCAGATGTGAGAAACTACTGTTTTTTTTGTCACAAGGCTGATTTTATTATGAAATGAGTGGCGCATCTTCATTCTTAGTTTATTTAAATACAGGTGCAATGCCACTATTCACTGATTACCTTTATGCTTAATTGAACACCGGCACTATGAATACACCCTTAATCTAAACAAAACTACCCTCAAAAACAGGCACGGCATAAAAGCAGATCTCAGAAAAGCTGCGCATGCTGTGACCAATAACACAGTGTTCTTACTTCTCTGGTAAAAAAGTCTTGAGTTTGTGTTGAATTTGGCAGTTTAGGTTAGACTGCTCACTCAGCAGAATTTGTACTTCCTAACATCTGTTTATCTGTCACTTTTGCTTTACTGAGTCTTTCATAATTTGAATTAATTTTAATTCTCCTTACAAATGAACTGAAGAGCTTAGAACAGAACAGTGCAATGACTGGAAATTATACTCCATCACTGATGCAATTCCCTCTATTCATGAAAATAATCATAAATTGATGCAGCTGGCCATAAGTAAAATGTCAGAAATCAAGGCCAGCTGCAGTGCCAATGAACTGTCTTGAACAGGAAAATGCTGCAGGCAGTCAAACCAAGTGGATGGCTTAATGTGAGAGATAATCTGCTATAGGCAGCAGAAATAAATAGAAATACTGTCTCCCTAAAATGTAGGCATCTATATCAGTTTGTTGAATAGTCTGTTCGGTGAATGACTATTTGTCAAACTCACTTAAGCGAAGAGTCAATTTAGCAAACTATCATTTCAGCAAATTTTTTCACATGGAAAAAAAGTAGTGGGCCAGCTACCGACCATAACTAAAACTACATGTATTAAACCTCTGCAAAGTGGGGGGGCTTCACCCACCACACCCCCCAACTAAATATACCAACTCCGAGATCACACAACTGTGGAGAAAGGGGCAAATTCCTGATAATGGCCAACTACTTCCTTTTCCTGTGAAAAAATACACTGAAACGATCATTCACTAAAATGACTTTTTGCTTAAGTGGGTTCGACAAATAGTCATTCGCTGAATAGACTATTCAACAAACTGATATAGACCCAAATGTAATGTGCTGCTTAAAACAGCTTCATTCACTTGTTTAACATATAATATAAAAATGAGGAAGGCAACAGCAGCAGCCTTGAAGCCATAATGAAAATGATTTCAAACACAAGAACTGTATTCTGATTATTCTCCTTAACAAAATGTCTACTCTCCTTCACAAATTTTCATTATTGTTTTTAACCCAATTACCTACAAAAAGGGAATTCAAAGCAAATACAATGAATGGTCCACAACTGCACACCCCTCCAGGTCTACATGCCTCCCAAACATTGAGACTGTCCAGACTTTACACTGAAGGGGATGTGCAGCTCTGTAGCTTACTGGATATATTAAAGATCTCCAAAATATGTAACAGACACTGAAGGATGACAGCAGTGCTTCAATACATTAAAAGTGGTGTGGAACCAGAGGCGTAAGGATGACAGGCTAAACATTTTCCCTTGCTTTCTTGTTTTAACACAGACACACACATATATTACTAAAAAATAAAACACCATATTAACTTGTTTTCATTTACACACACTATAAATTACCTATATGTTTTCTTTCTTTATAACAACTGTCATTCAGCCCAAAATTACAAAAATTGCTCAATTTGTGCATCTCCTTAAACTCACTCCTCCTCCTCCTAAACATTTTTCTACATGTATTGTTACCACAAATTCCTTTTATTTCTATGTAATTTAATCCTTCCTTTTTCTAAGGATCCCACTTCCAGTTCTTTTATCTCTTTTTACAATATTCAATAGTTCAAATACAGTTGGTTTAGATTTTGATTTCAATTTTCTAGCAATTGCAGTCAATTGATTTCAATATAATTAGGCCTTCTGAGCACAATATGTACTCATTACTCCAAGACTGCTCCCTGGTGCATAGTCTTGACAGGAAGTAATTTATAATGGTTTTGCACTCAGCTGCTATGACTGTACACCACAGTACATTACAATATTCTGCTAATGTGTGGAGCTTACGCAGCAAATGCTCCCATTGGCTGGAGGACATTTACATCACTGTGGGGGTGGAAACTGTGTGTAGCTGTGGCAGGAAGTTTATCTATATGCTACATACAAGAGTCTCCTTTATTATTAGGGTTTTGCTACTAAGCAAAGGAGGTTTTCATTTTTTTGTTAATGTAATGCTCATTTCATTTGTGGTAGGTAAGCAACACATTAACAGGAAAGGGCAAGCAGTGCAGTCATAAGTACTACCTCTACGCTTTGGACTTGGACCTTGCACAGTTAAGTAGTATTTGTGAATTTCAAACAATCCTGAGGCATCATTTCCATTTGCACTCTATTCTTGCACAGTTGTGTAAGAACTTGAATGATCTGCATTAGGATTTGGTTCACCATTCTAAAGCATATCAACATTGCTTCCATGGTGCTAAAACATTATGAATATTACCTTAAGTCCTAGACAGACACTAGGCTGTAGGGGAAAAAAAGTACAAAGGTGAGGTTTTAACTAGAAACTAAATTGGAAGAGCAGTTTTTGATGCCTTCCAATAATATAAATAACCATTCACTCAGTCAGTCAGTCAATAAATTAGTCAGTCTGACCTGTCTCCGTGGCACAAAGGGATAAAGCTGCAACACTGAGTCAGACTTCATGAGTTCAGTTAGCATATGAGGAACTGGAGGAGCTGGACAGAGGGGTTACCTTGAATGGTGTATTTCAACTTGCTCAATCCAAGAGGGAGACACAGAGAAAGGACATGGTTTTGGGCACTCCACCACGGTTAATTCCTGTTGGAGACCAGAAATTAGCAGGAGGATATTGTCTACATAGGGAGCAGGACATTGTCTGAGTTACACAAGGAGGCATGGATAATACACCACAGTCACCACTGCATGCCATAACCTTAAATGATATGTGCAAGCATAAGGCAAGGAGGTTGGCCTTAAGGATAAAACACTACATTGGAAACACTGCGACACTTTCCCAGGATGTTTTGATCTTCTCAGTGGCATCAAATGTAGTTGTAGAAAGTCCAAGGAAGGTGGGTTCTGAAGATCCAGTAGATGAGAAGAGGTGCAGAGACCAGCTGCTGGTCAGCTGTGGGGGAGACAAAAATGGAGCAAAAACTATCAGTCAGTCTTTAAGTAAGTGCCTGTCAGACTAGAAACATTAAATTACAATCACAACCAGAGACGTAACAAAACATAAGAGTTACACTTATACAAGAGACAGTCGAAAATTACAGTCTGCAGGATTGTACAGGTATCTAATAATTACATTAGAATAAATGCAAAATTAAATTGTTACACTACACATTAAAAAAAAACAGAAAAAAGTTTCTGTGAAAGAGGTATGTCTTAAGGTACCCCTTAAGACAGCATATAGAATGAAACTCATAAAGTTGTCCTTACAAACTCCTACATGTCTAGAGCATGAAACCAGAATGATCTCAGTCCAGGGAATGCAAGCCAAAACCTGGGAGTCACAAACAGTCCTCAGGCAGTATAACTGGAGACTCATAAATGTTGGAAGGATACCAAGATCTCCTTTACACAAGCAGTACCCCAGTCATGTAAAGTTTTAACAAATATCAGAAATATCACAAAAACATTATTTAAAGGTGATTCAGTACCCAATAGGGAGCCATTTCTGAGAATCAGGAATACAAGTGATGTGTCTATATGTCAAGACCTGTGTAAGGAGCCTTACAATCAACTTCTGCCTTCACCATAGCATGTCAGTCTCGGTGCTTGCAAAGTCCATTCAAAGGGAATTATAGTACTGATAGTGAAATAGAATCAAGGCCTGAATGATCATGGTCACCCCATGGAATAGAGATTTTAATACAAGTGATGTTCCTCAATTTACACCTGCATCTGAAATGACAGATGATCATCAAGTATCACTCAGGACCCCCCACAGGCAATATAGGAGGTAAAGACAGGAGTTATGGAAGAACTTAAAGAAGCAGCAAAAACCATGGCCTTAGTCCTAGATAGGTTAAGTGCAGAGCCACTCAATGACATCCAAAAAGGATATTCTTCAGACACTCATCATTTGATTCCGTAACCCACGTGCTCCAGAGGAAAAGAAAGGTAAAGGTCAGTGTCACCAGTGTAACTATGATAACATAAACCTCTTTTCCTAGTCAAGTTACCAAGTAAAAGTACACACACATTAAATAAGATTTTACTTTTTAATTCTGGACACAAAATGGAGCCCTGTAGGATCCTAAAATTAAGGGAGAGTCTGAGAAAGAGTTAATTTTAGAGATTATTCCCTAAGAGCATGCTAAGATATAGTAAGTAAACTAATCAATGATCATCTTGGAGACACCACAGTATGTCTTCAAATGCTACAGGACAATTGAATGGTCAACCATGTCAAAGGAAAGTTAGAGATAGGGGACTTTTCTAAGTGCTTGGGTCTAATGTGGAATTCTTTGCGACAAGTATAGGTAATGCCTCATTTAAAGAAGATGAAAAATATCCATTTTGAAGAAGAGCAGGGAATTCTTAACCTAAAAGCTCCCAGATTCTCTATCAAAGGCACACACCACAAAATTTGGCTAGAATTAAGTCTTCAAGTAAATGAATGCATACCAAGAAATATAAGCATGAACTCCACAAAGAAAAAGTCATCAATTTCACCCCAAGTCCAATCTGACATACCTCAGTCACAGCAAATGTAACTCCATTGCATACACTTCCAACAGAAACCCCCTCCTAAGACAGTCCATCTTATGAACAAAGAAGTGAACAGGATGTCCACAATTATGTGATGCAAAGGCATTCTGGGTAATCAGTCTGGAATGCATTACCTGTAGAATACACTGACATCTGAAAAGTATGGTTGGTCAATTCCTCACAACAGAGATTTCCATGGAAAGATGTCTTCTTATGAGAGATATCTGACTGACACCTAGACTAACACCAGGTTGGTGCCAATTTGTCCTCCAGGAGGCAAGAACATCTCCACCAGCAGATTATCCTTCATCTTACTCTGCGCATGAAGAAGAGCTCTGAGTTGCAGAATGGCTGTCTCACAGTTACTGGAGCAGGGTGTGGGTGTTCAGGGGAAAAACAATCAAGTGCCACTATCACAGAGCTGTTATACTTGGTGACCATCAGCTCTGCATCATCTGAGGGCAGACCAGGAATTGTTGAGCAAGAACAAGAAATAAAAGATTGTTAGTCACATTAGACCTAGTTCCTATATTTGACCAGCTTACTATCAGGGGGAATGAGACAGACCAGGCATTGCCATGCCCAATATGACCATCCAACCCGGAATACAATGTCCAATGACTAGTCATGCTTACAATTGGCACAAGAACCCTTCAAAACAGCTAAAAATGATTTCATGAGTGCTATGAAAATGTCATTGACTCAGGTGTTAAAATCACCAAACACTAACCATTGTGGGTGAGTCAACACTGAGGCAAGATGGAAATGCATAAACTCCTGTAAGAAAGCTTTCATTCTACTGGGTGGATGGTAAATTAGAAGGAACCTACAATTCATTCCAGCCTCCATAATGTACTCAAAGATGCCAGTGATTCTCCATTAAACTTGGGCAGATCAAGTCCAGATTTTAAACAAGTAACTAGCCCTACAAGTTGAATAGTTGACATACCAGGAAACATCAAGGCTGCCTGATGGAGCCAAAAGATGTAATCAAGCCAATTCTAAATCAGAAATGCAGGTTCATTCTTCTTGTAGATAGAAGGCACATTAGAGTACATCACCCTTTATGGAACCATCTAACCGCAGATCTCAGCTATTGGAACGTGGTGTAATGCAGGCTCCCTTTATATAGTACTCTGATAGGATATTCCTTGGTTAACATGCAGCTTGGTCCACAGGTTACATAAGGAAACCATGACCTGCAAAGCCTGTGCCTCACTCCTTTATAAGCATCTGAAGTCGTCCCAACCACCAGCAACATTTATACACTTCTTTCATGATCAAAAATGTCCCCAAAACAGATGGAAAGAACACAAGAGGTACCCATCATAGATGTACCCAGCTGTACAAACTAAGTCCAGATCACAAATAGTTAAAAACTAAAAATATAAGGCCTGGATACTACTTCACATGCAGAGATGGCAACATCTAATCATTTCTAAAGTATGCAGTTAGATGATTAAGTCAATTATTATTATTATTATTATTATTATTATTATTATTATTATTATTATTATTATTATTATTATTATTATTAATAGAAATAAAATTCTGAGAAAAGGCAATGGCAGAGTCCATCTGAATGTAGCTAAAAGTGGTTAAAATATATTTAGCTGAAAATCTCAGCAAACACTTGGGTCAAAACAATGTCAACATTGTAAGCTTCAACAGAACCATTTACAGGTAGATACTGGAAGGTAAGTGCAGTTAAAAATGTGCTTAAGGCATGGTCTCAGCAGAAACTGGGACCGTCATAGTACAGGTTTCCATACTGCCTCTGCTCCACACAGAGCTCCAATCTCCTGCTATTTTCTGAAAATCATAAGCTTCCTTTTATTCTGTTCTCAAGGAAAAATGAACACCACATTCTTACAGTAAATGAAGGAAATGGTTACCAGTTATTGCTTGGACTATTATTCTTCTCCTTAACACTCTCACCTACAAAATACTTAAAGCAAGTTACTGTCCCCCCTCTTTAATAAACTGATAAAACCTCTTCATACTCTCTATGAAATTCAGTAACCATGCAACTATAATGGCCATTCTATACTTTTGCTACCTGTGAGAGTTCCTCCTCCAAAATTGTTCCAGCAAGGTGGAACTAATTACTTGAAAATATTATACAAACTTTGATCCTACCCATTTAGTTAACAAAAATCAATGCAACTGCTTCAGACATACAGGTTAACTCTCTCTTTTTGCATGTCTTTAATTGCTAATAATAGGTGTAAACATTTAAACATGTCAAAGTATGCCCGACACCCCCTTTTTCTTATCTTTTCTTTTTTTCTCTTCTTTTTCATCATTCTTAGTTTGTTGTAGTCCACTGCAAAATATCATATCTACTCAGATCACTGAAAATAGTTATTTTATTTATCCGACAATGTGGCTTATATGAACTTCATCTTAGTACATTTGAACTGCATATATTAAGTATTCGATTATCAGAAGAGTTGTTGTGTCTTTCGGCTTTTCCTGGTTAGGGGTCGCCACAGCGGAACTCCGGTCCGCTAATGATTGGCAGTAGATTTTTATGTACCAAGTTGCCAGCCCTGACGCACAACCTTCAACGAAGGTACGCCCATTCACGCATGTCTCCACACAGAAGACGCTTTAGCTGAGAATCGAACAGGATGTCTTACTGTGAGACGACAACGGTACCGCAGCACCACCACCGCAGTTCAATTATCAGAAGAGTGCATACTTTATTTCCATTGCATCTTCATATGCATTTGAACATTTTATAACACCGCAATGCTTTGTATTTACTCTTTTATTTTCGAAACATGTTTTAGTCTGTACTTTGTATTTGCCCACTGAGTCCATGTCATGGCTGAAAAGAGTCCTCAGACCAGCTCACCTACTCAGTTAACAATCGTTATTTAAATAAATAGTCTTAGTCAAAAAGATCTAAAGGTGGGCCCATCCTTGCACTCATGACAGACAGCATACCTGCCAGGGTAAACAGTGAGAAGAAGGAAGCTCCACCTCAAC
This sequence comes from Protopterus annectens, assembly GCF_019279795.1. Classification (NCBI taxonomy): domain Eukaryota; kingdom Metazoa; phylum Chordata; order Ceratodontiformes; family Protopteridae; genus Protopterus; species Protopterus annectens. The sequence goes on from NC_056751.1 coordinate 14,438,637, forward strand.
GATGATGTATCCACTAAGTCGATTCTCTGAACGTTTCCTGGCTCCCATCATACATCTCAAGTCCTTGGCTAATCTGAAACACATCAACTACACAGCAGCAGTCAGCAACTTAACAGCAAGTCCACAAGATTGGGTAAAAAGCCCATCAGCTTTAAAACAAAACCATAGCACTATAGCCAGTGAGCTTAAACAGAGACCATGCAAAGCCTTGAGTCACAAAATAGATGAAGTGAATGTAGTTAATCTACGAGCAATCGTATCTTCATTTTCCGAGTCAGACAGATACAACAGATTTGGCATGAAGTAGTTAAAATCTTGTAACCTTCAGCTCAGTTAAGGAGCTCAAGGAAGTGAAAACAAAATAGGCTAAAGGAAAAGCAATAACAGAATAGTTACTTGAGCAGTAAATAACCAAAAACATGAATAGTGACAAGTCACTGCCTTATTGGATGAATATTGTTCAAAGAATTTAAAAGTCTATCCCGGTCTATCTTGTCTTGCCCTCTTTGAGGCTAGATGGAAATTCTGAATAGGGTTTTTTGGCTATGCTTGAAATGGTCTGCAGACCAATTGCCTAGTACTTACCTATGAACCTATGAACCAGTAATATTGACAGAGGAATAGCTGTCAACAATGATGCCATAACTGTAATACTCATGACATATTTTGAGGACAGTGGCACACAGTCACAATGTTTACTGGCAGGGCCCTCTACACTACCACAGGCAGATAACTGCTTAGGCAGAGACACAGGCTCATACACTCAGCAGAATGATGACATATTATTACAGCTGGATTGGGGATCCCACATAGCTCAGCTCCTGCTTCTTGTACACAGCCTAACCCCCTGATGCAGACACTATCCCTTCAGCGGTAGCAGTACTTACAGTCGCACCTGCACACAGAGGTGCCAGGTGAATACATATTTCACAGCTAGCTCCAGAGACACACAAGTCCTTGATTACCCAGTACCAGATGTGCTGTAACATAGTCCAAGCCCAGGCAGCTGCCCCTGAGAGTCAGGTAGACATGGTTAGAGAACTGCAGAGTATATGTGAGGAATTTCACCTGGACCTGGGAATGGTTGAGGTCAGGGACAATGTCATGATGATTCTCATGTACAGTACAGTTGCACATACATCATCCATGTCAGCCTCCATATACCCACTCATACAGGCTTACCGGATAAACTTTAGAAATACAGGTAGATGTGACTGGAGGTGTCTGCATGCATGGTGGATGACCAAGCCGCACACTACATGCATCTCAAGGAAAACTGTAGGCACTCAAATGGATTTGCAAAAGAGGAAGGAGGCTATGCCTTCTCAGACTTTCACAACACATGACAGAACCTGTCAATCAAGGTCTGAGTCCTACAGCAGTGTTAGGTCAATGAGAAGAGCTTCCCTGCATAAAGTAGATCCCATCACAGCAGCAATTCTGCATCAAACTCACATGCTAACACTTGTTACCGATCTGTGGAACATCACCCAGACTATCCTTGGGGACATTAAACATGTCACCATCCAAATATAACTTATATTTTGAAAATCATTAAGAGGAAAACAGTACTTGCCCAGCATCCCATTTACACACATGGCTGCTGTAGCACTTCTTACTTAAATCTGAAATGTACAAAGCAGAGAATGCCAAAGAGAGAGAGAAGGAAGTGCATGTTTCCTAATCCAAGTCATTTCTGCTCATTAACAGCCAGCATAACCTGTTCTGGACACTGCATATAAACATAACACCATAACCATAAAAAAATTGTCACAAGACCTGCTTTTCAGCACTCAGTCCTTGCCAGTATAACTAGCCCTTGTGGCACTTGATCCTCAACTCTGTACAAATTATGCCTGATGGTATTTCTATGATGACCAATGTTGCCATTATAGAAAAATAAGATATGTTTGATGTACAGTGTAAGTTATCCATGCACCACACAGCACAGCCCTCAAGTAACACTGTATGCATCAATTGTTATCTGTGTAACTGTTTTTTTCCCACTGTTTCTAAGTGAATACCATGGCCTTTAGTTATGGACTGGATACTGCCTCTTTACCTGTGCAGCCATATGTGGTACACAAGCTGCTAGAGGCATTGCTATCCTACTGCCATTGGCTGGCCACCATCACTATTGTTACCGGAAAGAGGAAGAATAATTGAGGGAGCTACACCGCCACTAATGGTGACTGTCTGTGACAGTTGTGCACCAGACTGACATGTGACTATGTTGTGCAGAGTGCAGCAGGCAGACTCATCTATACAACAAAAATGGGCTTTGTTCAGGCCAAACACTCACTCAGTGACTATCCATTTCCATGACAGGGTGGTGATGAAGCACTGCAAATCAGCTCCTTAGGGTTATAGACTAGTGTCGTTGGCCAAGGTTTGAGTGGGCAGCTTGTACCAAGGGGAAAACAAAACAAGGAGGAGACATATAACAGGAAATGGAGGTTGAGTACTCAATAGTGTCTATAACACTCGGCAGATGCTGAAATACCTATGGTTAAGGACATTAAAATATTAAAATGCTTTGCATTACCAACTAGGTGGCCATGAAGAATCCTACCATGTATGAAGAGACAGTAGAGTGAGCTTGTTTGCCACATATGAGAATCTTGGGCACTGCCAGGATACTAGGTTAGAACATTGGTGATGCATCCTCATACATCACACATTACCTGACAAAGACTGGAATGGTAGCCTTTTCTGTTCTGTGGTCCAAATGGTACCCTAAAGGCAACATGGGTGCAATCTATTACACCATGCATCTCAGGAAGGTGTACCATCCTGTTGAAGGCACATATGCTACTGAATCAGTCCTGAGGTGACACCAGGAAATAAATTTACTAATCCATATGTGCCAAGAGTATGTCACAGAAATGCTGAAATATCCTTGAGGCAGAAGCCTGTGTGATACCCAGTGTGTCCAGTTTGTCTCTGGCAGGTCATCATGGCAATATACATACCTTGATATCCACAGGTATAGGAAGGCCTGGCATCACCCAGTCCCCATCAGTGGCCCATACAAACTCACTACAGGCTGTAATATGTCCCTATCCACAACTTTCTGATTTGCAAAGTTCACTTGGGTCAACTTTTACCTACATACTCTTCTTCTTCTTGTTCGTTGTTTGCTGGTAAGCACACCCAGTTCTGGTGCAACCAAGATAAGCACCTTAGAACAGGAAATGGCTAAGCTAGCAGCAAAACCAAGAGCTCTGGAGATTGCAAAGTAAATGAAAAAGGTATGACTTCACTTTTTATAAGACTTATGTGCACAGCAAAGATGCACATCAAAAGGTGGCTATGAATCACACAAAGGTGGGAAGGTCTTCTAATTTACATAAGACAGTTGCAGATGTTTCACATAGTCCTCATTTACATCTAATTTGCATATTACTCTCTCAGACTGTTTGAGACCACTGCACCTAAGCACAGGTGGTGTCTCAGAATTGAGACTTAACTGTACTTAGTCCCTGCCAGCACAAATTCCCACAACTCCTAAATGTAATGACTTATGAATACCACCCTGAATGAGGCCTTAGCAGATGTTAAAAACTTCTTATGGCTTTGCCTTCCTTACATTACTAATGACTCATCAAGCCAGGACAAAATAAGCAAGATAACAAGCGTCAGTTTGGAATATCTGTAAATGAAAAGGGTAAACATAATGTGGCATTCCTTATGGCTCTTTAATACAGCATCCTTACTAATGTGATGTTATCTGTTTCCTCCATTTCTAAACCACATGCACATGTTAGATGCACCTAGCTAAAAGACAGGAGGAGTTTGATGGTATGAACACCACCAGTGTTGTCTCTGAATAGCCTGGTGGTGCAAGGCAAAAGTGTGCACTAGAAAAGCAGTTGCTCAAAACCTAGGCACAGAGAACAAACAAGAAGTTTAGTTGGTAAGAAAAGCGATTTATCAAAGCATCGTGCAGAAAAGAGGTTACAGGGAGGAAGGAGCATATAAACCATATAACATTACAGAGCTGTAAGTAGTTACAGACGCACTCAACAGAGTAAAGTAAGAGTTTTGTTCATTTAAACAATAAATAGGTGCTGTGAAAAATATCCATTTTAAAAATAGTATTTTAAGATTTTATTCTTCCAAGTGAATTGCAGTAAGCCAAACTGCTCTGCATGCAAATACACTTGAACAAGTGATGCAAAACAGGCATTTCACATTTTTCTCCTGCTAAGCATTGTGTTTATTAATCTTTTGATAGAACAAGTCATGTTGAGTTATTTTCAGTAGTACCACTCCAAAGTATAATTCTAACAGCATGATATGCATGGGTCCTACTACATAACAAACCTGCAATATTTGGTTTGCTGAAAAACAATTCAACATGCCAATTTCCATATCAGTGTTTAGTCATTTGTAGCTACATATGGCTATTTGTGGCAGGAATTTATTTATTCCTACATCTTAGGTCATTATTACTGTTATTGTTCACAGTAAAGCCACATTTCCTCTTTCCAGTAACTTGTTTTACTGAAAAGCAGAATGGTCTCTAGATCCAAAAATGAAAACCACACATTTTAGAAAGCTTTATGCAACGATTGCTTTTATTTCCTTTGCCAGTGTTGCAGCTGTGTGGAGGAAACAGCCTTATTTTTACTATCTTATGTAACAGGGAGGGGGGCTGCAGCAGTCAGTACAGCTACATGATTACATGTAAGCATTGCCATTAGTCTATAAAATAGAATTGGGTGGCCTCCATCCACATTATGTGCTATGTATTTTTATTTTTGGCTCCCCAACATTTTTAGTGGTTCTGTATATATGTTCAAAGTCTAATTAGAGACCAACCACCCAACAACGCTATCACCTTACCTCTGTCAGTGTCTCACTTACCGATGTAATCCCCACTCCCTGTCCAGTGCAGTATTTTAGAGCAATAATAAAGATAAGACATTATATGTGGGTCTGTGTTTTTAAAAATGCTTTCTTAATGAAAAGTCTGTGTAAATAAATCCATACATGGGTTTATACCCAGTAATAATTTGCAGTATGATCCACAACAGGTGCAACATTGCTCTAATAGCAGGGATGGGAAATATGTCCTTTGCTATACATGACATATGTACATCTATCTATCTTTCTAGCTATATACACATATATATATATATATATATATATATATATATATATATATATATATATATATATATATATACATATATCAGCAGGGAGGAATGGGAGTGGAAGTGCAGGGGTTTGTCCTGAAAAAGTGATGATTGTAGAGCTTTTTGCCTCAGTTTTGTTTTTTGGAGCCTGCATGCTGCAGTGTCAGCAATGTGCCTGTTGATTTTTTTTCAATAGATCCAATGTGTTGTGTAGCCATTATTTTACATTTATTTATTTATTGCCATTTGTTCACCAGGTTAGTCTGACTTGGCCAAAAAAGACCATTTACACCGGGTAGAAAAGCTCCAGTATAAAAATACGATTTACAATTAATGATTATACTTGTTGAGAGTTGTCACAAAAGGAGATGCTGCCACCCTAGCTATCTGGAATTTTGTAAATAATTATACATCATTTTCAAAATAAAAGGTTTAGATAGATAGTTTGTACAATATAGTTTAATAGTGAAGAGTTTGACTTATAATGTTTTTTTTTTTTTTATTATGGGTTCAAAAAAGATTTTTTATAGCACTGATATGCTATTTTGCTTTAAGTGTCAAGTAATGAAATGGTCATGTGATTTGATTGGCAGGGTATTTAAATATGGTTTTGGATTTGCATTTTATACTTCTGAGGAAATCCTGATTTTTAAGGATGAAAGTGCTTAAGTATTTAATTATTTTCTATTAAAAATTGTGGATTTTACTGCTATGGTTTTGTTGAATCGTTGTCGAGCCTTGGATTAGTGTTGTGTTCTGGTTTATTTAGGTTTTGGTGCCTGCTCCTGCTGGCTTTACAGTCTTTGGTGACACTGTGCAGGCCTCTCCTAATAGCCTTGCTCTTGGTCAAACTACCATTTGGATTAATAGTAACATTACACAGTAAGGGCCTTAAAGTAGCTGATAAGTAGTGACTGGTGGCAATAAAAACTACCTTATAGTCTGGGCAGAAGGGGGCATAGCTAGAAAATCTGTGCCAGCCTTTCCCAGGTGTGTGTGTGTATATATAAATCAAATCTCAAAGAGTGTGTGTGTGTGTCAGCTACTTGGGCATTGACACTAAGCACTGGTTGGACAGAGAGGGTGCTGGAGGTCTTGGCTTGTCCACTCAGCTGAGATCTCAACTCTATAGTTGTGCCAGTGGAGAATCTTATTGGGCATCTGGAGAAAGAGGTAGAAATCAGCCCCAGACTGACTGTGGTCTCTGTGTGCTCTTAAGGAAAATTGCACTTTACTGTGTGTGTACTTGTAATCCTCCCAGTATGTACATTCTCCACTGTTGCCAGTGGTGAGGACTGAGGCTCCTTGATCACTGGACCAGTGCTGGGGAATCACAGGAGTTATAAAACAATGCAGAGTCATGAAAGATAACAGTAAAAAGTGTAAAAGAAAGCTGTATTACATAATGCTGTAGAAAATAATTTTAAAATAACAGTGCAATATGATGTAATTTTGTGATAAAATCTTATAACACTGAAATGATGGAGCTAAAATTATTCTAAGTTACAAGGAAATAAATAATGAGGAATATAAAACATAAGGTGAAAAAATAAAAGGAAGATTCATTACAGTATATAAACTATTGAAAAATAATTGGGATGCAGTGGGTAGGACAATAGTATGAAAAAGAGGAGGTGAGGTGAGAAGGGTAAGAAAGGAGAAAATAAAGCAGTAATAGTAAGTAAAAAACACAGAAGGACAAAAAGGAAAAAATATAGGTTAGAGATGGTGTTATAGGTGACAGGAGGATAATGAAGGATGGTAGAGTATATAAGGATATATTGTGAAAAAAAAACTAGAGAGGTGAAAACGCCAGCCTGGGTATATATAAATACACACACACACACACAAACATACACACACACGATATCTATTTATATATATATACATATATATATATATATATATATATATATATATATATATATATATATAGATTCACTTCATAACACTGAAAGCTCAAAACACTGAAACGCAAAACACTGAAACCAAAATACTGAAACTTCAAAATCTTGAAAACTCAAAACACTGAAAACACATATGATACACATACTGAATTTAAACAACATAAATCATAGCACTTTCCACCAAGTGTAAGCCCCCCTGCACCCCCCCATGTGGGGGGCTGTGCCCCCACCCCACACACACCTTGCTACTTATATATATATATATATATATATATATATATATATATCATCTCCAAGATTGCACTTCACTACACTAAGTGCAATCTTGGAGTTGATATATTTAAGTAGCAGGGGGTGTGGGGGTGCATGGGGGCTTGCCCCCCTGCTTATACTTGGTGGAAAGTGCTATGATTTATGTTGTTTAAACTCAGTATGTGTATCATATGTGTTTTCAGTGTTGTGAGTTTCAGTGTTTTGAGTTTTCAGTGTTTTGAAATGTTAGTGTTTTGGTCTTCTATATTATGAAGTTTTCTCATTTTCAGTGTTTTGAGTATTCAGTGTTATGAAGTGAATCCACACACACACACACACACACACACACACACACACACACACATATATATATATATATATATATATATATATATATATATATATATATATAGGTCTACTTTGACACAAATTCAAAATTCATATGGCCGAGACCATATGATGGACTTTTGAAAAGCCGAACTTGTAAAGTAAACACAAAATCACAACCAACACTTACCTAACCGCCCCCTGCATCCCCCCATGGGGGGCTCTGCCCCCACACCCCCTGTAACTTAAATATACCAACTCCGAGATCACACTACAATGTGGAAGAGGGAACTGTTCCCATTCCGCACTGTACGGAGATAGCGGTTCCTCATGGTCGGCTTTTCAAAAGTCAGTCATATGGTCTCGGCCATATGAATTTCGACTTTGTGAAAAGTCGACCATGTGAAGGGGACCCATATATATATATATATATATATATATATGTGTGTGTGTGTGTGTGTGTGTGTGTGTGTGTGTGTGTGTGCATATATATATATATATATATATATATATATATATATAGTATATATATATATAGTATATATATATATATATATATATATATATATATACATATATATATATATGTATGTATATAGGTTTACTATACAAATGTTGTAAATCAAAAAAAAAAAATCTTCTTATGTGACTGAACTGACATTCCAAATTTGGCAATACCACTATAACAAATGTGAAAAGTCATCACCATGATGTCCGCATTCAAACACATTTGGAATGGCAGGAGGTGACATCAGACCCTCAGGCATTAGTGCTGAAGCTGCTCTACGAATTGTACCTCTACAGCTCAAGTGTTTACAGTTTTGCAGGAGGGCAAGCCCCCCTGCACCCCCCACACACCCTGCAAATTATATATATATTCCAAATCTGAGATTGCATTACAGTAAGGAAAAGGGTAACTTTCCCAATCCCCACTGTAGTGCGATCTGTTATCAGAATGTCAAATGCACATTAGCGAATGTACACTACCATTCGTTAATGTACATCCAAACATTTTCAGGATGACATTACGGAAACCGGAAAAGACGCATTCGTCCATTCCAGTTTCACGTAAGTGCTGCTCTACATTTTGATAGTAAACCAAATATACAAGCAAAAGATAAAAATGTTACATAGACAGACCTTTCAGTAAAAATTGAAAGAAAGACCCAACCAAGCTGGAGTCTTCACTGTGGGATACCTTAAATCTCCTGTAGTGGAGGACCGTAGGATACATGCAAATAATTCCTTTAGGACATTCCACTTTTTCAGCTACATGGCTTCTGAATGTCCATGACTTTTTTTTTCTTTTTAAGACTTTCAGGATACATTCAAGCCAATAAAGCCAAACCCCAATAGCTATAAATAAACATGACATGTTTCAGACTTTTTATGACTTTTTATGACTTCATCAGTGTAAAAGTGGATTGTTTCTCTATACTTTAGAAACACTTGCATAAAGCCCCCAGTGGTAACATTATTGATAGGGAATATTAAACTTATCTTGGCTATGGTTTAATAAAAAAATTATGAAGCCTTTTATTAAAAAACATCCCAAATACATAAGTACAGTCAATTAGAAAAATTCAATTGACTCATCAAATGCCACAATGCATTTTTAACTTTAGAAAAATCACTTTAAATAAGTTACTTGCATAGTTAACCAACTATATTTTTTTTTACTTTTTTTTTTTTTTTTTTAATACAATTTTGTCTCCCTTTGCAGGTTCTGAACAGCCTAGGCCACATTGGCTGCAGCCCTCTATGCAAATTAGGGAGCAATCATCCCCCTACCATCATCTCCTGGGTCTGTGTTGTCAGAGAGAAGTGTTGGCTCCCACCATGTACAGCACAGAGCACATGAGCCACCACCATCCAGAGAAGCCCCCAGCTGCAAGATGTGGAGGTTACTGCCATCAAGAGGGCTAGGGACAGGTGATGGGGCCCTTGTGAATGACATTCTGTCTGTCAGAGTCCAAGATATTAAGCCTTCAGAGGCCACACCCTCAGCATCGAGATCTGCCTGCTCAGGCACCCCTGCCTGAGCAGCACACTGAATGAGGGTCTGCAGGCTGGTATAGCTGCACTGGTCTCATGTCCTCCATCTCCTATCATTTTTAACACACCCTATTGTGCCATACTCAGCTCTTGAGCATTTCTACAATTCCACCCCATCACCAATTGTCCTCCCCCCTTGCCTTTGTGAACCCTACCTCTTATGTGATTACCCACTCCTGTCTGTCCTGCTTAACTTTTTTATGTGTTTTGTCCAAACCTTTTTTTGCGCCATATGTGTCATGCCTTCCCTTACTTCCTTTTATCCCCCTCATCCTTTATATATTTCAGAAAAATGGGGTCTATTCTAACCAAAAAATGAAGTATCCTCTGCTCCCACCACCTCTAGGACAAACCCTTTTTGTCATCCTATTCTGTTTCCCTTGTCTACTCTCTTTCTCTATGTCCTTTCCATATAAATGAAATAAACTGGTGAGCATCCATGAACACCTGCAGAATAAGGCTGCTAGCACTTCTTAGCTCAGGTACAAGCAGTTTCTTGCAATCAAGTCTCATGGTAATTGAACAAGTCTGTGCTTACCTATGACATTTGGAAACTTACAAAGAAGGTACACTGGAGTTCCACATAAGTGCTATATATAGGCATGTGCACAATGTTCCTGCGCTGTTTTGAGACAATTTACACACTTCCATCTCTGCACACTTGTTTGGGCAGTTCTTCTTATGTGACATATATGTGAAAGTCAATACCACCTGCTCATGCTTATTGCATTACCTTATTGGCAAAGCAACACTTTTTACACTTCCACCTTGCATACTTGTGTAAGGTATGGCTATGAATACAAACATAATTCAAATAAGCGGTACACATTTCTTTCTGATAGCTGACATTACCTTTTTATTTTATTTAGGTTTATAGGATTATACTTTTAATATACATAACAGACCAGGAACCAGTTAGGATGCAGCATGTGACAGATGCAAAATAAGTGGTTGGTGTAACACAAATGTTCCAGTCTCTCACTCTCGCTCTCCTGTTCGCTGAATTTCATGCATACAGTTTGCTCCTCTTCCCACCTTCATTTTCACATCAAATTATATTTAAGTCATCAGCAATACATATTTCTTTTTTTAGCTTCTAGAAGCATTGATTGATGTGTATTAAATAATAGATTTTAAATTACATGGCATACTCTGACTCATAGCTTCTTCATAATTCATTATTCATGCCAACATTATAAATCTGAACCTCATTGTTTTGAAGTACTTTTTCAATGCCATTATGAAAGTAAAATCCATAAATTAATTCCAGTATTTAAAATGTCATTACTAGTAAACACAACACATACACACACACACACACACACACACACACACACACACACACACACGCATGCATGAAACCAAAAGCTGATTTTATATATGAGGGAAGTGATGTGCAGTCATTGTCATCAAAGGATGAATGACTTGCCAGTCTAAAATGAATTGTTTAGCCCAGAGGAAAAAATCATATTTTGGACAGAGGCTGTCAGTGATGACTGCATCACTGTATTCATATCTCACTTGCATTACAGAACTGCAAATCTTTTCTCCCACCTTCCTTTCAGCACTTTCTATTGTCATGTGTACCACGGGGTAAATCAGATAAGTGTACAATTAGGTGCTGGAAGTTCAGAGTGGAGCGGAAGGATTTGTCTAGCTTGGTCTGGATCAGTGATGGTGCCCCAGTTAATCTTTCTGGTGAAATTTGCTCAGTGTCCTATTGTCTGAAATGGTCAGGTCTTCTTTCTCCATTCAAATGTTGGCTTAGTTCTATAAATATTTTCTGCAAATTTATGACTATAACATTCTGTATGGTTATTTTATCAAAACAAGTGCTTACTCCATATGGCGTCTTTTTTGTTATACTTTGTTGATTGGTTAATCCCACTTGGCTAATGACCTCTTTTCATGGGATATCCAAAATGGTATTTTAGTGTACTACTAGGGGAAATTTGGCCAGGGCTTCGGAGAACTCCCCCTACTCTTTTTGACAGGTGCTGTTGGTTCTATTACATCCACCTAAGCTACTGCCAACTCAAGCAAATAGATCGTTGGTTTAACATCTGAACTTTAAAGTTACAAAGTGGCCCTTTTTGATTAACCTAAAAGCAGGGAGGTATACATGAATACTACCCTATGCTATTTCAACAATTCATAACACTAGCCTATGTTATAACAAAAATACAAAACACTAGGATTTGTTATAAGAGAAATATAGAAAGCTAGCCTATTTCATAACAATATTAGAGAACATCAGTCTATGTTATAGCAGAAATACATAACACTAGCTTGTGCAATTGCAGAAATACAAATCACTAGCCTGTATCATAACAGAACTAGGAAATACTAGCTTATGCTATTACAGAATCAACTGACATGAATTTTAGAGGCTTCTGATATCACAAAATGAATTAGGATGGTTAATGTACAAGGAATACAGGATGTAGCCAATCCTCTGTGGGTCACTATGGGAACAAATTACTTCAGCTTTATTCACATAAATGTCATATGCTCTCCACCAGAGTTAAGGATATAAGAAGCAAAGATTTTCTGAGAATGAGTCTAAAGGCATGTGTTGTTTGTTGGATGACATTCATTTGTCAGCTATAGATAAGAGTTTTTCAACTGTTGTCTTAACCAGAAGAAAGACAAGATAACCAGTGAGAAGCATAGACTTTAGCAGCTAAGGCAGGTAAAACTACAGCCTTCTAGAAAAGGTATAGATTTGTGCTGATTAAATGTGAGTAAACACATACGTGACAAAGGTGGAGTGGATAGAACTGTGGGATCCCTTATGCATCTTATCGTGTGGTATGGTTAAACTTTATTAGTATGCACTGCCAGGTCAGACAGTAGCAAGAGATTTGGAATTCAAAAGAGATGAATTGACATCACAACCAAGGTGTCATGTGTCATGTGATAGCATCTCTTCTATGGGATTCTCTTTAGGAAACATACTGTCAGCTTCATTGCTTTGTACAACTCTTTCTGTCTGCTGTGACAGGTTATGAAATTAAAAACATTACATGCTGTCTTCTTCCACTTTGCAATACTCAAGTGAGACTCCTTGATTCTACCCAGCATGGCTTCTTTTCAAATCATTAGGTATAGTGATCAGATAACTGATCTGGCCATCTTTTCTTTGTAAAATGCAAAAAGTCAAAACATAATGGAGTGAGTTGCAATCAAACAACTTTTGTTCTGACAACAGCTGGCACTTTCATTCAAACATATAACATCAGTCTGATATCGTAACAATTCATAATAATTTAAATACCCTAAATACTGGGTCACTTGCGTATGGGAATATTCCTCACAATTGCAGACAAGCACTTGTTAAACATGTTTTTATGGAAAAAAGGAACAGGACAAATTCAAAGTTGCACAAACCCGTAAGTTTATTTTCATATTATGGGAAAATAATGGAGAATGTTATTTTGGATTAATTATTGTCAGAAATGGAATGGTTGTGACTTGAAACCATATATCAACATGCGTACATTGAAAACAGATTTATAACCATCTGGAACATGATGTTCTATAACAATATAATAACAGCTATCAATGAAAACATTGTGCTGTAGTATAATTTATACAGATACCAAAAAATGTCCAAGGTGTACCAAAAACTAATAAAATGAAAACACCAAGTCCAAAGCTGAGTCAAAAGCTGAGACAAAAACTGCACCAAAAGGATAGTGTAACTCCACTTTAATCAACGCTTTCGTCAAATGACTTCTTCAGAACCACATAACAATGCAAGATAAAACCACAATATATACACCTGCGTTAATTACTATCAATTAATTATCCAATGTAAACCAATAAGAGCTTAAATATTAATAGTAATCACTCGATAGTAATTAACGCAGGAGTATATATTGTGGTTTTATCTTGCATTGTTATGTGGTTCTGAAGAAGTCATTTGACGAAAGCGTTGATTAAAGTGGAGTTACGCTATCCTTTTGGTGCAGTTTTTGTCTCAGTTTTTGACACAGCTTTGGACATGGTGTTTTCATTTTATTAGTTTTTGGTACACCTTGGACATTTTTTTGGTTACTGGTTGTGTTTGTGTCGCCATGGCTGAGTCTATTACCTATCCATTGGTGGATTTGAGTGTGTATAATACACCTGGTAATTTGGAGGATTCTGTCACCTCATTGCTGTTGAAAATGTTAGGTGAAATACAAAAATTGTTGCAGCTCTTAACACAGGGGAAAATTATTGCTCCACCGATTGGAAAGAAAAGTGAAACTGGAAGCATCAGTTCCGATGAAGATGCCCAAACAGTTATTAAAGTTAGTACATCTAAAACTATCAGTAAGGAATGTGAGACAAACTTATTTCAGGGGTGGAGAGCTGACAAGCCAGGTCCCAGTTATGCTAACATTGCAGCAGTTCTATCGGAGTCTGCTGATCCATTCCACAGTAGGAGAAGGTCAGTTAATCCTGTTCTACAATATTTTTATAAAGAACAGTGTGAACTTTTAAATAAACTATTGAAAAAATACAAGAGTCTCAATATCGAGAACAAGTATTTTGCAAAATGTATAGAACTGGGGATAATTCCCAAGGGTTTACGGTTCTTCAAGTGTCCGAATGGTGTACATTCATCTGACCCATTTTTTAACACTTTAGAACAGTTCTTCAATAACTCTGGAATTGAATTTTTGAAATTACTGATAGAGCGGAATTGTAACATCATGAAAGATATTAAAGGGGAAATTACCGGTGTTGAGGCAACCATCGAGTCTAAATTTAAGTTCAAGTTCTGTGAAAGAAGCAAACATGCCATTCTGTTAAAAGACATTGAACAGCATGAAAGAATGTTAATAGAATGGAAAAATGGGAAACTTGAACGTGATTTAACAGCGTATAATATGGGGACTGCTTATTCCTTTTTTCTTAAACAAGAAAAAAGGTTTTTTAATGGGTCGGGGAATAAAAAATCTTACATTCCTCAGTCCACCTTAAGACCAACCATAGTAGTGGTTCACATCCAGTGGAAGTTACATCTTGTGTTAAAACGAATTGTATAACAATTACTGATTTGGAGATCAGTAGCGTTTCAGAAAGTGAAGGTATAACTGATGGTGTTAATATTTCCCAAGGTGGTAGCACCTCATCCATCAATCGTGAAGGGGCTGTAATAGGCGACAAACAGAAAGTTTTTTTAGTTACTGAGAAGGAACAAAGAGCATCCAAACAACAGAGGATGACGAGGAAGAAATCCAGATTAATGTTGGAATCATTGACCGACAACAACTGAACAATAGTAGGTTGAATGGTGACATTCTCAATTTGTCGGACTTTGTGTTAAATGAAGTGCATTTTAAAATATTGAAGCAGGGGTTAAATTATATTCCCAGCAAGTGGGCTAATGTTGTTGATACTATCAGAGATTTAAAAAAATTTACGAGGAAATTAAATTTAAAATATATTTTGAAAGATGTTAAAGTTAGTAACTGTATGTTCTCCAAACCATCGTGCTGTAACCCTGCTTTAATACATACCATTCAAGTATTTGAAAGTATTTGCGAAAAGGAAGTGAGGGAAATGGTTAATAATAGAAGCAAGCATTACTATAGAAATTTAGATCCAGAAATGAAAGCTGCTATGAAGGAGTTGGCAGATAATAATGATATTCGAATAATGAAGAGTGACAAAGGGGGGATGGTAGTATTAATGAATCAAGTAGATCATATCAGACATTATTTATTTATTTATTTATTTGCAGTTGTTTAACCAGGATAGTCCATTGGGCCCAAGGAACCCGTTTTCAATGGAGTCCTGGGGAGAAAAGCTCCACATGCAGATTATACAAAGATTAAGTTCCACACATAGATTACATGATGATTACAGAGTAACATTATACAATTTCAGGTTATAATCAGGTCAAATATATTTTAATCAAAAGTAATAAATGCAATAGTATTTAATGTAGAATTTTTCACATCATGGAAATGATGTGTGGTAACTTCGATCCAGTTATGTATAACTTTTGTGAAGTTGAACATCCAAAAGTAGGGGTGATGTTTGGAATCCCCAAAATGCACAAAAGTATATTTAACCCCCCTTTTCGACCTATTATATCTGCTCCCAATTATGCAACTAGCAGTATGTCTATGATGGTGGATGCAGTATTAAATCCACTTGTTAATAAGACGAGTTCCTTTCTGAGAGATTCTTGGGACTTTTTGAATAGCATTCGAGAGGTGAATGAAGCACAGTTGTTTGATCCTAACCAGCACATCATTTTTACCATTGATATAGTCTCCTTGTATACTTCCATACCTCATGACAAAGGTATTAATTTTGTCAGGGAATATTTACACGAATTTAGTGATATGGAGAATTCTGCTGTGAATTTTTTATTGTGATGCCCTTGAAGTAAGTCTTGAAAATTATTTATTTTTATTTTCAACAGGGATTATTACAGACAAGTAAAGGGGGTGGCTATGGGTTCTCCAGTAGCCCCTTCCTTTGCTAACGTTGTGATGGGGTAGTGGGAAGTCACCATTTTGGAACCTTTAAAAGATGAATTTCATATTATATATTATAAGAGATTCATAGACAATTTGGTTTTTATAATAAGTGGAGGATACAATGAAGTTCACTCATTTTGCAACAAGTTAAATGAAGCTTCTGACTTCCTGAAGCTCGTGCTAGAGAGTGTAGGAAATTCCATTGATTTTTTGGATGTCCAATTGTCATGGAATACAGTCAACAGAAATTTTTGTAGCAGGATTTATCGTAAAAAGACATTTAAAAATAATTATGTACATGCCACTAGCCAATATCCTTTGTTTATGCAAAAAAAATACCCAAAGGCCAATTTATTAGGGCCAGTAGGATGACCAGTGATAACCAGCAGTTAGCAGCTGAATTTGAATTCATTATACAATTATTCTTAGCTAGAGGTTATCAGGAAGTGTTTTTGAGAGAACTGGCTAAAAATATTTGGAACCAAAGGGACTCTAAATGTCCCCCTATTTTGACTAAAGGATTCATTCCTAGTACAAAGAAAGTGTGTAGTAAAGAAGATTTCCTATGCTTCAGTACAAGCATTAATTTAGACAACAAAAGTGTATGTAATATAATAGAACGTAACTGGAAAATTATAGAAGGGAATTTTGATTTGTCTAGTGTTATTGGAGGTAAACCCAAATTTGTGTACAGGAATGATCATAACTTTAAGGCACTGTTTGAAAAAGGATTGGACAATAATATTGTAGTTCCCAGTTTTTCTATTAGTCAAAAACCGAGGGGTATGTACAAGTGTTTTTGATTGTAGTATGTGTAGATATATCTTAGAGCCCTATATACAGTTACTCCATCTGCCCTTACCATAGGAGTTCCGTGTAATTTTTGTTGCAAAACTAGGGGGTAGTTTACATTGCAGTATGCAATGTATGCCAAGCATATTATGTTGGCATGACTACCAGGTGTTTGAACACCAGGATGAGAGAACATGTATATAATATGAAAAAGAAAGATAAGAACCAGCCATTATATAGACATGGGTGTGAATGTTCTGGTTTTTGAAAATTTCTGTTTTCCATTTTGGAGCAATGTTCTTATGATATTCAAGGTGGCAACTTTAAAAACTATCTAGAGCAAAGAGAAGCGAGATGGCAAATCAAGCTGCAAGCAGATCAAAAACCAGGCTTGAACAATGCCATTAATATTAAATGTTTTTTAAAAGAACGTAAAGTGCAGGTCAAGAAATGTGAATGATTTTATTGTGTTGTTAGATTTCTAAACGAACAAAACTTTATATATATATATATATATATATATATATATATATATATATATATTTTAGTGGTAGTAAAAAAATGTTTAAGCTCATATTGGTTTACATTGGATAACTAATTGATAGTAATTAACACAGGAGTATATATTGTGGTTTTATCTTGCATTGTTATGTAGTTCTGAAGAAGTCATTTGATGAAAGCATTGATTAAAGTGGAGTTACACTATCCTTTTGGTGCAGTTTTTGTCTCAGCTTTTGACTCAGCTTTGGACTTGGTGTTTTCATTTTAATAATTTATACAGACTTAACTTCAGCATTTGATAGAGTCATACACAAAACACTGACCAATAAATTAGAACAACTAGCATGGGTATCCATGTAAGCTTGATAAGGTGGATATCTGTATGGCTTACAAATAGGACATGGCACGTAGCATATGGCAAATGGCCAGGTGAAATTCTAGGCTGCAGTTAGGGTGACCCACAAGACTCTGTCCTAGGGCCATGCTTGTTTAGTTTGCATCTTTCAGATCTATCTTTTTCATCTGAAGTGTTCCACAGTCTATAAGCAGATGTCTTGAAAATGAGTAAACCGATTACAGATATCACAGATAGGGCACGTCTGGAAAGGAACGTAGCTAAACTGACCATTCGAGTAAAAGAGAATGATATGCCGATAAATATATCAAAAACTAGTATATGAGATTTGGGAGACATAGATTGAAGTCTGAATATTTAATACAGCACACATGGATTGAAATTCTAGATTCATTCAAGGACCTGGTTATATTGGTAGATCTAGCTTTGAGATTTTTTCTAATTATATTAATCAATTAGTGGATGATAGTTATGGAACAATAGGTTGTATAAAATGATTTATAAAGTCTAGGAAATCAGAAATGATGAAATCATAGTTTGTTAGATTAGACCAAAATGTGAGTATGGAATAACAATATGGAAACCCTGGGACTTTCCAAGATGGCTGTACACTGATCAACAACTTAGCTTCAACTCTCCCAGTGTGAAAAAAGAAACAGAAAGACAAGGGCCATGAACTCTTATCACTATAGTAAATTCAGTTACTGTCTAGTAAGTACACTGCCTGGATGCCAGCAAAGAAGAAACTAAGAGATCCTGAAAGAAAATCAACTACAAAAGGTGAAAAGAAAACACTGCCTGAGTAGAATCCTGCAGCTGTTCAGCAAAAAGCAGTTCAATCCCCCAGGCTTGGTACAAGACATGACTTCCAGTAATCTAGAGGAAAAATAAATCAAATATGTTCAGACCTGAATAAAATAAACAAAACACTGAATGAGTATATCAACTCAAATAACAAAAGGGTGGAAAAAGGGAAGAAGCTTTAAACAGATATTCAGATGAGCTAATGAAACTCCAAAAATCAAAGGTCAAAATGAGGAGAAGGCTGGCTGAGTATCAGACTGCTCAAGAACAGATATTTCAAAAATGGCAGAATTAGAAGACATATCACATATGGGAGGTCTAAGATTTTCTGCTGTACCAGAGAAACTAGAAGGAACAGACTACAGTAGAGAGTCAATTATCTGAACATCGATTATCAGAACCATCAGTTATCCAAACCAGCCTTCCAAAGTGTTTGGGTAAGAAAAAACATAGTCTGAATATGTAAATATTATCACTTGAGCACATTTTTTGAGCTTGTAGCCAGTTTGTGTGTGATCGGGCGCTAGGATCCGCCACATAACACAAGCACTCAGGTCACTCCAAGGCAAGTACAAATATGACTCAGTCATTGTCCATGCTGGTGTGAATGACCTGAGACGTACCTCCCTGGACTACATGAAAAGAGACATAGAGGAGCTCTCTGAGCATGTAGCCCAGGCCGGTATGGCACTGACCTTGAGTAGCATCTTACCCTCACCAAGAATGATGCCACAATATGAAGACAAGATGATCAATTTCAACAATTGGCTTAAGTATTGGTGTAATTCAAAGGGGATCCAATGCCTGTCAGCCTGGGATGATATGCTCGACAAGCCACGATGCTTCGCTAGGGACGGCTTGCACCTGTCACCCCTGGGCTTTCGGATATTGGCAAAGGCTCTTGCTACCCCCATAGTGCCTTTTTTAGGCAAGGCTCAAAAGACAAACCCACCTCCATAGGTATCACAAGGGATAAGAAACTCAGAGTAATGCTACTCAACGCCAGAAGTCTAAACCTCAAGATGCACGCACTCAAAACTCTCCTTAGCATTGAGAACATTGATATCTGTGCAGTAACAGAAACCTGGTTCAAGGCTCCCGAGATCACCCCAGCACTACCAGGTTATACCTCATACCATGCTTTTCAGCCCCAAAACTTGGACCGTACCACAAAAGGAGGGGGAGTATCAATATTCGTCAAAGATACCCACACCTCCATGTTGGTGGCACAGCACGAAGCATCAGAGACTATCCATGTGCAACTAACAGTGGGTAAAACTGCCTTCCAGTTTATAGCCTGCTACAGACCACCCTCTCAAATCCAGGAACCCCACTCGGCCTTCCTGAGAACACTGGAAAATATGAAGGTCTCTCCAAACACCATTATATTGGGTGACTTCAACTACCCAAACATAGACTGGGAGCATTACTCTAGCTCCAACACCCTAGCCCAAAGGTTCCTAGAATTTATAAACTCAAATGCTATGGAACAACTTGTTACCACTCCCACAAGAGGGGAAATCATACTGGACCTGATCATCACCAACATGGGGACTCAATGCTCCAGACTAGAAGTGTATCCCTCACTGGTAAGATCAGACCATAAACTAATCTCACTGGATATTCACATCCCGACTCCACCCCCTGCCCTGAAAACCACAGTGAAAGACTTCTCTAAAGCAAATTTCACACTCCTCAAAACCGAGGTGGAATCCTTCAAAGCCCCCGGGCCTGTGGAAAATACGACCCAGACCACAGAATCCTTTATAAACGCATTCTATGAACACCTTCAGGAATGCATGGGTCATGCAATCCCAAATAAAACCAAGACCCAGTCCTCCAAAGGCAGACGTCCTGTCTGGTGGACCCCAGCCATAAACAAACTATACAATAGAAGGAGGAAGCTACTACATGATAGAGCAAAATCCCACACAGGGAAGGCATCTCTGATCAGTATTAGCAAAAAACTACGGGCACTCATAAAATCGTCTAAGGCCAGCTTCGAGAGAAAAATTGCACAGGACACTAAGGATAATCACAAGGCTTTCTTTAGTTATGTTAGGAACCTGGGTGGGAATTCCCAGATATGCTCAGAATTAGTCCAAAATGACAAAAAATACACCGAACCCACAGACATTGCCAACATCCTAGCTGACAGGTTCATCGCAAACTTCTCCCCCCCACCACCAAAAGGGCAAATATCTATCCTAGCAGAGTGCTGCCCCCCTGACATCTCAGATGCTCAGGTAAGAGCTGCCCTCTCGAAAGCAAAATCACAGCATCAATGTCCCGGGCTGTGTCCTACATGAACTCCAAGAAGAGCTAAACCCAAACATAAAACTACTGTTCAATCTCATACTTACTATGGGACCCAAAGAGTGGCGTACAGCAACAGTGGTCCCTCTCCACAAAGGTGGTGCCTCAACGGATCCTGGAAACTATCGCCCCATAAGCCTGACTAGCTTGGTCTGCAAAGCTATGGAAAGGATCATCATGGACTTCATAAATAAAGATATTGGGGACCTACAGACACTGGATTCTACCCAGTTTGGCTTTGTTAATGGCAGATCCTGCCTCTTAAACCTGGTTGATTTCTTTGAAACAGTCACCAAGGCCATTGAGGGGAAGGTGGCCCACACAGCCTACCTGGACCTCGCAAAAGCCTTTGATACAATACCCCACTCGGGCATTATAGATAAGCTCACCAGCTTAAATATAAACCCCTATGTCACTAGATTGGTTGCAAACTGGCTCAAGGACAGAACCCATGTGGTTAGAATTGCCGGAGCCATGTCAGACTCCAAACCAGTTACAAGTGGCGTCCCACAAGGCTCAGTCCTGGGACCTCTCTTGTTCGGTATATATTTCTCGGAGGTACAGGCCAACATGGAAGGACTGTGGCTGACCAAGTTCGCAGATGACTGCAAACTGGGCGCCATAATCAACTCTCCAGCCAACACAAGCATCCTCCAAAAGGGCCTCATAGAAACAGACAACTGGTGCCAGAGCCATGGCCTCAAGCTAAATGCCAAAAAGTGTATAGTCATCCCCTTTGGCAAAAACAAAGTGCCCACAAATTACCACATAGGTGGTAATCCATTAAGTACAGAAGAAGTTATTAGGGACCTGGGGACCCAAGTTGATAGCAATCTCTCATTTGACAACCACGTGGCCAAAGTGGTTAGAAAAACATTTTATATAGCCCACCTAATCATGAAGGGATTCACATCTAGATCAGGGGAGGTCATCATGCCTCTTTACTCATCCCACATCAAGCCCATAATTGAGTACAATGCCCCTTTTGGGATGTACCTTTCCAGACACCAGCAGCAACTGGAAAGACCCCAAAAGTACCTCACCAAGAGGATCAAAGGGCTCAAACAGATGCCATATGCTGCCCGGTTAAAGAAACTCCAGCTCTACTCAGTGGCATACCGCCTGCTCAGAGGCGATCTGTGCCTGACGTATAAAGCCATGTCCAACCCGGAATTAATGGACATGCTGCACCTCAGAAAATCCAAATCCCATCGAGCTACGCACTCGAGAGGCTTGAACCTCAGCACTGAAATAAATAGGACATGCTGGAGGGACAGATTCATAACCCAGAGGCTCCCTTCACTCTGGAATAAAATCCCAGTCCAGGTTAGGCAGAGTCCCTCATTGACTCTCTTCAAGAGGAATCTTGATGAGTGGATGGAAGATCGTAGGTTTACCCCAGGTATCACTTCTGTGTCACTGTTAGACAGAGGCACAGTATACTAACCTCGAAAAAGGGCATAACAAAATTAATTTAAAATGGGTGGCGAAAGCCAAACACACTCTGGCTAGACTTATAAATGCCCTAGGGCAGATAGCCTAGTATGAACCTATGAACTTAAAAATATTCTGTATTGTCCACTGAAATCCCTTAATGGTTGAAAAGTGTATTCCTGCATGCAGAAAAAAACAAGATTTTAGAAGTTTTTTATCCAGTTCAATTATATGCTTGATTATCCGAACTACTCCAGGTCCCAATTAGTTTGGATAATTGACTCTCTACTGTATATTCATTTTTAAACCACAAATAAGGAACTAGACTGATATTCCACAGAAAGGTCTGTTAATTAAAAGGGCACATCATGTGTGTGCTCTAAACCTGGCCATTTGAAAGCAGCCAAGAGTTGCAAAGATGCAAATCTACCAACAAAAACATCTATACTATCTTGACATAACTGTGGCAAAGGGCAAAGTATTAAAAGCTGGAGACAATAGAATATTTATGGAAAATGATTATTTACTATAAACCAGACAGACGAGAAACATATTTCTTCCAGCATTCAAGGAATGTCAATAGGCAGATGTAAGGTTCAAGCTATCTTCAGGATATTTTTTCCTGGAGGATCAAAGTCATTTTTTGATGCAGAAAAGGATAAGTAGGAAATACAAAAGTATGTCCAACAAAAAGTGAGCCATCAAGCAGAAGTAGACTCTGCTTCTTACTCTTCTGATAACAAAGCACATGAAGAGACTTTGCCAGTGAATACTTTTTCATTCTTTGAAAGAAAAAGTTTTGAGAGACAGAGAAAAACACAAGAGTTTACTAGAAGAATTGCGAGTACCTTGGAAATGAACCAGAGTCTGGAGTTGGGAGATGGAAATCAAAAGGAAGAAGATGAGAAACATGGAAAATAGTTAATAAATCTAAGACTGCAAAGCATCAATTGCATTTATGAAATATGGTTGTACAAAAAAGTGGAAAGAGTGGACTTTTGTTAACTTTGTTAAACTTTTGGGGAACTGAAAGGCATTTGTCTCACTTCATGACATTAATGTTTGGAAGGACACTGAGGGGAAGGGAAGAGGAAAGAAACAGGTAACTGTAAAGAAAAGAATTTCTGTTCTTAGTATTGCTATAAAACTGTTTTTGTTATAAATTGCATGTTTTACAGTAAAACATGTTTAGTTATTGTATGTGATGAAGATAATAAAGTAAACAGATGCTTTTTTTCCTTTGTTCTTCACTTTTAGTATTAAGAAATGTAGGCATTACAATGCAAAAAGAGAACAAAGGATAAACAAAAGCATGTTTAAGTTAATAGGCTGTAATCTTGGGTTGTTGAGGTGGGGTATGTGGTGCAAAAGTACACAGATCATAATATATGTAGAGCTGTCATGTTTTTTCATACTTTTGCATAGGTGAATGTCTCGATTAAGACCCTTGGCTTAATCTAATAAAAATTTAAGTGGAAACAAGTAAATTTGAGAACACTGGATATAATGAAAAGCTTCCTTTAACAATAAATGTTTCAGTGTGTCTTTAGAAGCCTGAAGCTGAAGGCAACATTGCTTTTCTTACATTTCAGTGGAGAAGGTACAAGGCAAGAAAAAAAGCAAAAGCCTTGGTTTCTTCAAGGCTAAAAGTTAATGTTTTCTAAAGGCATGCAATTAGCTTTTTTCATCTGGGAGGGGAATAACGTTAAAATGAACAGATACCAGTTAGTGTAAGTAGGAGCACAGGCAGTAACATGCATCTTGATGTGGATAATCCCAACTTTAGGATAGATAAGGCCAGTGTTTGTAGCTGTCTATTTGGGAACATTGTTCCTAATAGGAGGGTTAAACTTCATTATTTGAAGATGTATGTAGTTTTGTGTGTTTGTATTATGTTAACAGGTTATGGGAGTGTTCTGGGGGCATGTTTTTTGAGGCTTTTCATAGGATCATAGGAAGTTACTAGGCTAATGGCCCTAGGACCCTTACAAGCCTAGCCAAGTTCTACCCTTATTTCAACAATCAGCACCAATTGTCCCTATCCAAGAGGGACACAGGTGGAACCCCTTTGGTGAATTTTTGGTCACCCATCCAATTGTCTAGATTGCATTTGAAGAGGACCAATGAGGTGCTCTGTTTAACATGAAGTGGAAGTCCATTCAAAAGGTGTGGTACCCTCTGGGAGACAAATTTGTTCCTCCAGCAGGTTCTATTAATGTCACATACCAGGTTAAGGTCTTTAGAGCAAGTAATCCATGTACCATTGGACTTGTGGATATGCAGCATTTCCAATAAAGCAGGGTCAAAGATTACCTTATATACAAGGCATAGATCGCCTCTGAGTAGTCTGTATGAAACAGAATAAAGTGATAGTGATTTCAGATGATCCACATAGGACAGATGCTGAAGACCTTGAACTTTCCTTGTGAGGAACCTTTGTGGTCTCTCCAATTGCTGCATGTGCTTGGAAAGGTATAAACCAAAAGGGGCATTGTACTCAATTATTGGCTTAATGTGGGAAGAGTACAGAGAGGTTATAACTTCTTTTTTTCTGGAGGCAATGCTCATACTTATGAGATGAACAATATAGAATGCCCTTCTTACCGCTTTGGAGACATGGTGATCAAAGATAAGGTTGCTGTCAATTGTGTGCTCAGGTGTCTCACCACTGAGTGCATAGTTAGGGTGTTGTTGCTGATGTGGTAGTTAGCAGGAACATTGCACTTACCAAAAGGGATAATAATATATTTTTTTGCATTGAGTTTAAGCCCATGACTTTGTCACCAATCATTTGATTGTGTAAGACCCTCTTGTAGGATGTTGATATCATTTGGAGATTCTATGACTGCTCCCACTCTGCAGTCATCAGCAAACTTTGTCAGCCACAGACCTTTAGTTTTAGCTTGTACTTTGGAGAAATAGATTCCAAACAGTAGATGTCCCAGGACTGATCCCTGTGGAACACCACTGGTTACAGATCTACTGTTGGAGGTGGATTCCCCTATTTTGACTATATTGGTTCTATCAGTGAGCCAGTCAGCAACTCATCTAATGATATAAGGGTTGGTACCTAACTGGGTGAGTTTTTCAATGATGCCTCAGTGGGAGATAGTATCAAAAGCCTTGACTAAGTCTAGGTAGGCTGTGTGCACAGATTTCCCCTCATGCAGAGCCTTGCTGACTGTCTCAAAGAAATCCACCAGGCTAAACAGGCATGATCTCCCTTTGACAAATCCAAACTGAGAAGGTTCAAGTGTTTGGAGATTACCTGTATCTTTGTTGATAAGGTCCATGATGATTCACCCCATGGCCTTGCAGATAAGGCTAGTCAGGCTAACAGTTCCCATGGTCAGTGGCAGCTCCATCTTTTTGCAAGGGGATAACGGTGGCCATTTTCCATTCAGCTGGGATGAAGCTGGAGCTTAGACTATGACTGCAAAAAGTACCCAGTGGTGTTGCTAATTCTTGTTTGAGCCCATGTACGATGTAACCTGAGATGTTATCAGGTCCCATAGATGCTGTTTTTTTGGCCTTAGATAGGACATTTATGACCTGCTCTTTAGAGATACAAGGTAGAGCACAGGTGTTAGGTATGTCATGGGATATGAGTGGCAGGGACAGGGAGTAAGGTTTTCACAGAACCTGTTGGCTAACAGGTTAGCTATGTCCACAGACTCATTATATGTGATAACATTAACTAGCAGTTCAGCACAAATCTAGGCCTTTTTTTTAGGTTACAGATGTAAATAAAGAATGCCTTGCGGTTGTCCTTAATTAAGGAAGCTAATCTGGATTCATAGTTTGCTTTGGAGGACTTCACAAGAAGTCTTATTTGCTTGTTTAAGCTGAGGAGGGAGTGTTTCCAGTTTAGGACTCATTTGCTCTTACTCCAGGACAGCAATTTCTTCCTGTTATTGTTAAAGCCTGTTAATGACAGTTATCCACCAGGCAGGTTTGCTCTTCTTTGAAGAGCTTGTTTGGTCCTATCCAGTACAGCCGAGTCATTGTAGTTATACAGGTGTTTGTATAAAGCACTGGTGTAGAACTCGGCATAATTGCCAGTTCCATCTGAGGGAGGAGGTGCAGTAAAGCTATTTATACCATCCCTTAAGAGGTTATAATCTGCTTTGGAGAAGCTTTTTAGTTTAGTTGCTGCTGGGTGGTCAGGTGTGATAGTTACTTCGATTGAGACTGATTTGTGGTCAGATCATACTAGGGAAGACTTCACAGTGGGGGTGCTATGGTAGCCCCCATATTGGTAAGCACCAGATCCAGGATGTGGTGGTGTCAACCAGCTGGTTCAGTGCATTGGATTTAACAAAGTCAAAGAACCTTTGGGCAAGTAAGTTAGAGCACCCAATCAATGAACGGGTAGTTAAAGTCACCCAAAACCAGGTACTCCAGGAATTATAGCTAGTGAGTGGGATAAAATGATAGTGGAGTTTAAAACTAAGGTAGAAATAAAAGAACTACAGATATGGTTAAGAAGTAACAAGAATTATTTAGAGGGGTTGAGAAAGGTTAACGTATTACAGAATAAAGAGAATCTCACGGAACAAGAAGAGGTGAAACTACAGATTTCTAAAGAGAAATATGCATGAGTTTAGAAAGATAACTGTTAGGCAACAGAAAGCAGAAAGGGCTGTTGCTAAACTTAGGGAGCATATAGCAAGAAAAATAACCAGAGATCCTCTAGAAGTATTAGTGGTATTTTGGAAACTTTATGAAAATATGTAATAAAGAAGAGAAATGGGGAAATCAAGGAAAAAGCACAAATGGACTTATTTACGCAAGACATAAATATGTCAAAATTAGAGGTACATGAGGCTCAGCAATTAACAGTTAAGATAAGAGGAGATAAGATAAAAACAGTGATGTATAACCAATCTGTAGGAAAGTCTCCAGGAATAAATTCTGAGACAGTTCCAAGTTTTTTGGGGGCATATAAAATTAATGAAGACAAAGCAAAGGCTATAGCTATAGGTTCATAGGTTCATAGGTAGGTATTAGGCTATCGGCCCTAGTGCCTATACAAGCCTAGCCAAAAATGTACCCTGGCTTTTGCCACCCAAGAAACTTATTTTCCTGTGCCACTGTCGATCAGTGCCACAGAAGTGATCCCCGGGGTGAATTTCCTATTTCCCATCCAATCATCAAGATTTTTCTTAAAGAGTGCTAATGAGGAGCTTTGTTTGATATAGATAGGTAGTTTATTCCAGAGTATGGGAAGTCTCTGGGACAGGGATCTATCCGTCCGGCATGTTCTGTTTATTGTGATGACAAGGTTTAGGTCCCTAGAGCGTGTAGCTCAGAGGGATTGGGATTTCATTAAGTGGAGCATGTCCAACAGCTCTGGGTTTGGCATAGCTTTGTATGTTAGGCAGAGATCACCTCTGAGTAGGCGATATGCAATGGAGTAAAGCTGGAGTTTTTTGAGACGGTCTGCATAGGGCATCTGTTTGAGGCCAGTAATCCTCTTTGTGAGGTATTTCTGCGGCCTTTCCAGGTGTTGTAGATGTCTTGTGAGGTACATACCAAAAGGGGCATTGTACTCTATAATGGGTCTAATGAGTGATGAGCAGAGGGGAACAATGACCTATTTTTTTCTGGATGAGAAACCTTTTGTGATGAGGTGTGACATGTAGAAGGATTTCCTGACTACTGTGGCAATGTGATTATCAAAGGAGAGACTACTGTCCACCTGTGTCCCAAGGTCTCTTACCACACTTTCGGTGTTAAGTATACTACCGCCAATGTTGTAGTTCATGGGTATAGAGTTTTTACCAAAGGGGATGACAATGCACTTTTTGGCACTGAGCTTGAAGCCATGGCTTTGACACCAGGCATCTGTCTCAGTGAGGCCCTTTTGTAGGATGTCAACATCGTTAGGAGTTTCGATTATGGCTCCTAGTTTGCAGTCATCTGCAAACTTCGTTAGCCAAAGACCTTCTGTGTTAGCCTGTTCTTCAGAGAAGTAGATACCAAACAGGAGAAGACCCAGGACTGAACCCTGTGGTACTCCACTTGTCACTGGTCTGAAGTCAGATTTGGAGTCTGCTACTTTCACAGTGTGGGTTCTGTCAGTGAGCCAGTTAGCAACCCGTCTTGTGACATAGGGATTTATACCTAGTTTAGTGAGTTTATCTATAATTCCAGAGTGGAGGATGGTGGCGAAAGCCTTGGCAATATCTAGATAGCCTGTGTGAACCACCTTATCCTCATCTACGGCTTTGGTGACTGCTTCAAAGAAGTCTATCAGGTTTAGGAGACATGATCTGCATTTAACAAACCCAAACTTGGTGGGGTCCAGAGTTTGGAGATTACCAATGTCTTTGTTTATAAGTTCCATGATGATACCTTCCATGGCCTTGCAGACCAGGCTTGTCAGGCTAATGGGGCGGTAGCTCCCAGGGTCCGTGGTGGCTCCCCCCTTGTGGAGTGGGATAACTGTCACTGTGTCCCATTCAGCAGGCACAAAGCCTGAGGTGAGGCTATGTTTGAACATGGTACTTAGGTGGGGTGCCAGTTCGTACTGTAGTTCATGTAGAACGCAGCCTGGGATGTTGTCTGGTCCCATGGATGCTGTGTTCTTGGCTTTGGAGTGTGTGGTTTTTACCTGTGCAGCCGTGATTACAGGAACTTTGCATTCTTCCAGTATAGAGATGGACCCTTTAGGGGGTGAGAGGGGGGTAAAGTTAGCACTGAACCTATCTGCCAGGATGTTGGCAATATCAGTTGGGTCTGTATATTTAGTGCCATTGTGCTGTAACTCAGAGCAGATCTGAGTGTTGCCATTGAGATTCTTGACATAACTGTATAATGCTTTGTGGTTGTCTTTAGAATCAGTGGCAATTTTGTTTTCATAACTAACTATGGAGGATTTTATCAGGGATCGCAGCTTCTTACTGAGGCTGACCAGGGAGCTCCTCCACTCATGGGATTTGACTCTCTTTTGCAACGGTTTCTTCCTTCTGTTGTACAGTTTGTTTATGGCAGGGGACCACCAGATTGGCTTCCTTTTTTTGGAGGATAGAATCTTGGCTCTGTTTGGGATAGCACGATCCATGCACTTGTGTAAGTGTTTATAAAGTGCAATTGTGCAGGATTCAGTAGTCGTAACTGTATTGTCCATCTGCATGGGTGTCATGAAGCTCACCACTTCTGTCTTAAGAAGCATGAAGGTGGCTTTGAAGAAATTTTTTACCATGGTATCCTTAATGGGGGGTGTGGCAGGATGTGGATATCCAGGGTGATTAGCTTATGGTCGGATCGGACCAATTAGGTGTTGACTTAAGGTGTGGAGCACCGCTCATTCATGTTGGTAATGACTAGATCTAGCATATTGTTGCCCCTGGTGGGGGTGTGGATAAGTTGATCCAGGTCATTGGAGTTTAAGAATTCCAGAAAGCATTGAGCGAAGGAGTTGGTACATGAGTAGTTTTCCCAGTTAATGGTGGGGTAGTTGAAATCGCCCATTATTAGGGTGTTTGGTTGAACCCTAATATCTTCCAGTACATCAAGAAAAGAGGAGTGGGAATCCTGGGGCATGGTGGGGGATCTGTAGTAAGCTACAATTTGGATTGCAGTTTTGCCCAGAGTTAGTTGCACTTGGATATCCTTGGATGCATTATGCTAAGCAACTAGCCTGGAGGTGTGGATACCCTTAATGAATATGGACACACCTCCGCCTTTGGTGTTCAGGTCCAGATTACATGGAAAGTGTGGTATGAGTTATAGCCTGGTAGTGCAGGGGTCCTCTCTGGAGGCTTGAACCAGGTCTCAGTCACTGCACAGATATCAATGTCCTCCATTTTAAGGAGTGCCTCGAGTGAGTGCATTTTAAGATTTAGACTTCTAGCATTGAGTAGCATCCCCCTCAGTTATTGCTTGCCTGTTCCTGTTACGGTGGTGAATTTGTCATTTGAACCTTACCTAAAAAAGGCACTATAGGTGCGGCAAGATCCTTAGCCAGTATCCGGAATCCCAGGGGTGTCAGGTGCAGGCCATCTCTGGCAAAGCATCGTGGTCTGTCGACCATGTCATCCCAGGCAGACAGATACTGGATCCCTTTAGAATAACACCAAAAGCTTAGCCAATTTTTGAAGTCAATCATTTTGTCCTTGTAGTGCGGTATCATTCTGGGTGATGGCAGAATGCTACTCAGGGATAGGGTCATACTGCCTGGGCTACAAGATCGGAGAGCTCTTCCATGTCTCTTTTCATGTAGTCCAGGAAGGTATGTCTCAAGTCGTTCACACCAACATGGACAATGACAGAGTCATATTTGTACTTGTTGTGGAGTGACCTGAGTGCGTGGGTTATGTGGCAGATCCTGGCACCCAACAGGCAGCTGACAGTAACCTTCTCCTTGTTTAGCCTGGTGAGTGGGACATCAGTGTGCCTGACTATAGAGTCACCTATGACTAGTGTGTTGGGTACGTTGTTTTGCCTTATTGGCTGTGGTTGACTGGCACACTGAGTCTGTGGGCTATTTGTCATTTGGGTTGTGTTGGGGGTGGAGATTGCTGACATTTCTGCTTTGGAGGTCTCTGTTGCTTGAGTAGATTATTACTGAGAGCCTCCGCGAATGTTTTTGTGTTTCTATGTGTGGATTTTGGTGGTGTAGATTTAGTGAGACCATGTGATGAGTGTGGTGTGGTGCAAATGTTTACCTTCTCCCCTTGACTGTCAAGTTCAGTCTTGATTGGAGAGAGCTTTACCTCCAGTTTGGCTAGATAAGTGCATCTCTCACAGGTTGTAATGTTGGGTGGTAGGAGGAGAGGGTTGTCTGTGTACATGAGGCAATTTCTACATTGCCCCAAGATGCCCAGATTCATCAGATAGACAGGAGAGAACACTGGGAGCTGACCCTTGGACATGCCTGAATAAAAAACTATTTTCCTCTAGATAAGTGAGGAAAGTGAGTACAAGAGCTGTTTTTCTCTAAGCAAGTGAGGAAAGTAAGTACCAAAATGGTTTTCCTCTAGGTAATGAGGAAGGTCGAGTGCTGTAGTAATTAATAGCTTATTTAGTGCTTACAACAAGTTCTGAACAAGTGCTGATCACGAATAAGCAAATTCAAGTGCTAAAACTAAGAATCTGTATCTGGACTAAACTAGTTACAGGAAAGGGGGAAAACAAGTGCAAATGTGGGCTTTTAAATCAGAAAATTGAGAGTGATGGAAAAACTGCCCAAACGGCCAGTAACTACAATTTCTGGGCCAGAACCACTCCTTATGTGGTAGATAGGTTATCTAGTGCTTACCACTCCCACTGATAAGCTAGAAGGCTTCCCTCCAACGCAGAAAGCTTGGGGGGCTCAGAAGCTTACATACAGTCCTGGATACAGCAAATCTGAATCTGGACTACACTAGTTACAGGAAAGGTAGGAAACAGGCTTATATTTTTTTTTTATTATATATACAGAAAAGTATCTAAAACAGCAGTAAAAACAATTCAAATGCACTGCAAGCTAGCACAACTGAGTATGTAGCAGTGTTAGAACAAACAGTTTAAAAAATGCAATTAAATTAAAAATGACTAAAATCAAGAGCAGAAGGAGTCTATTAGGTAGAATGAGGTAAAGAGATCGGACTGGGGGGAGTTTCCCAGATCAAATCTACAGTGGGGGCGGGCAACTGCAAAAGCCTCCAAATTTAAACAACAAGACAGGAATGGAGGGGGTGGGAAGGGGAAAAAAACAACACCTTCAGCAGAGATTTGAAAAACTATACAGTGAAGCAAAAATAACAGTGCACAACTCTGGTTAGCCAGCAATAATATAAAATTAGTGAAGCAACAATTAACAGGACACAACTTTGAAGTGCCAGAAAAATATACCTAGCTCTGTATATCTCCAGATAGTTTGAAGAGCACTCTGTCAGGACACAGGAAGGCTCCAGCAATGATATGCAGGCTGCTACTAAGAGGGTCTAATTTTATGCAAGTAATCCTTGAGATAGTCAGATAACACACAGGATGTAAAATCAGTTATACCAACTTAAGACACAGAGAAATAGGGGGAGGTGGGGAAAAACACCTTCAGCAAAGATCTGAAAAACTATACAGTAAAGCAAAAATAACAGTGCACAACTCTGAAGTCAGCCAGCAATTATATAAAATTAGTCAAGCAACAATTAACAGTACACAACTCTGAAGTGCCAGAAAAATATACTTAGCTCTGTATATCTCCAGATAGTTTGAAGAGCACTCTGTCAGGACACAGGAAGGCTCCAGCAATGATATATAATTATGTAACCGAACATGAAATGGTTCAGCAATACCCATATTTATGTGGACATGACAAAATTAAATATTTAGGAGAATGGGATAAAAAGAATTTTGTTATATTAGCTAAGGATATGTGAGAAGAGACTAAACAAAAGATAATCCACAAACTGAGAAATTAATAGCTCTTGCCTATGAATATGGATAGCAAGATACAAGCAGTAAAAATGTTTTAGTCCCATTACTTTTATACACAGGTCAAGCATATTCTTATCAACCAAAGGAGAAGGTGTGAAGAATAATTAATAAAGAGTTGAAGGATTTTATCAGGGAGGGGACGAGGGCAAGAGTCGAGTGGGATATGGTGATGCTTCAAACAGAACAAGGTGATTTAGGATTAACTTGTTTGAAGTGATATTTAAGGCTCTTATTCATAACACAAGCAGAAAGCTACAGTTTATAGAGGAAAGAGATGATGATGATAACGAAGCAGGGAAGAAATTCAACAAATAAGGAGAGAGTGGGATTTGGATACATTCCCCTTAAGTAGAATGACAGCAGTCATTCAGAGCTTGAATGTATATTTATTCACAAAGTAGCAGAAAGTATACTAAGAACTAAGCCAACACGGGAATGGAGAAAGGAGATTCTGCCATTAGGGATGACTGCAATTAAGAGTACAGAGAATATGCAAGAGAGGCCTGGAATTTACTGGAGGAAGCTGGCAAAGGAACCAAGATATTGCAATAATTCCAAAGTTCAAGGTAATAGAACGGGAAGAAGCCAAGAAAACATTCAGACTGCAGACTACAGACTGCCTTCCCTATCAGGGATTGATATCACAGTATAGGCAAAGAGAAAGGGATAAGGGAATCCTAAGTGAAAGACCTGCACTGGTTGAGGTTTTAGTTAAATCTAGAACAGAAGCTGATGTTTAAAAAGGGATAATTAGAAGCAAATTTAAAATAGTACACAACGACTATAGGAATCAACCAGAGAAGGCCAGAAAAGATTGGGAAGAGAGATTAGATAAGCATTTTACAAAGAAACACTGGAAAGAAATAAGTATGGCTCCCAAATATCAGCTGAGGAGTGATAGACCAGTGATTTCCCATATGACAGAGCAACGGATGACACAGGATGAAACTGAAGAGAATGTGCCACAGGTAGATACTATAGAACTTTCTACAGAACTCTCGCAGAAAATGGAGAACAAAACATGTGCCCTCAGTTTACAAGAAAATGAGCTAAGAAAAGAGTTGCTTGATTTACTATAGATAGAGAGACATAGTAAGATCAATGAAAGAAATAGACTACAGAAGTTCAATAAAACTCAAAAAGTTAGAAGTTTGATAAAACAAGTGAACAGAGTAATTAGGACTGCCCATAGAGATAAGTGCAATTTAACAGAGGTAAACAGGATATATCACTGTGCAGCTAAATTAATAACAGATACAATTCTACCACAAGAACATGGGGTAGTAAGGGAAAAGAAGGGGAGAAATAGAATACTATCATGGAAGTACTGAATAGAGAAAACTATAAAGCAATTAAGACAAGAAGTGTCACTGTTAGAAGAGTATAGAAGAGGGAACAGATCAACAAAAATACTCTGAAAAAATAGACGTGATAAAAGCAATGCACAATATTATAATGGATCAGGATTTATCATGCACCATTCCAAATAATTTGTTTGTGTCTTTCGGCATATTTATGGCAACAGAACAAAAGGGCAATAAAAGAAAGATATATGGAGCATGGTATATAAAGGAAAAATACAAAATAAGCAATTTATTGATGACCCAAAAAGTTTTATAGAGAACTGGAAAACAAGGTAAAAGGAATTGAAAGACCACCAAAAAAAGAAGAAATAGATACATTTTGGAGAAGTATTTATGAAGATCCTGTGGAGCATAACAAAGATGCTAAATGGACAGAAGAAGTAAAAGAAAAAATAAGAAGTTCAAAGCTACAGGATATGAAATGGGATGAAGTAACGGCCAGAGAGATTGAAACAAAGTTAAGAAAAGTCTCTAATTGGAATACCCCAGGCTCAGATGCAGTACCTAATCGTCACACGAAGATTTAGCCATAAGTAAGAACTATTTATATGTGCACCCTGAACAGACACCAACCTGGCTAATGACAGGAAAAACAATGCTCCTACTTAAGAATGAAACTGCAAGCTATCCTAAAAATTATAGGCCAATAACTTGCCTTCCGATGACATACAAACTATACACTGGAATTGATGCAGTCATTTAGATGAGTACTCATTTATGGCAACAGAACAAAAAGGCAATAAAAGAAAGTCATATGGAGCAAAGGATCATTTGTTGTTAAATAATCTCATAGTGGAGAACTGTAAAAAGGGGAAGAATCTAAGTATGGCATGGATTGACTACAAAAAAAGCACTTGACAGTATTCCACATTCATGGATAAAATAGTGCTTAAAAATGTGTAAGATACCCCTACACTGATAAACTATGTCACAGCGACCATGAAACAGTGGCAAACCACTTTGTAGTTAAGCCATGATAAGGGACAAATTATTATTCCAGGGATAAAAATCTAAAGGGGGATATTCCAGGGTGAATCTCTTGTCACTGTTGCTCTTTTGCCTTGGCCTTAACCTATTAAGCTGTCTCCTTAACGGATTAGATCGTGGCTATAATTTGGCTCCCAGAAAGCAACAAGTGTAAATACTTCTCATCTTCTCTTTGTCAATGATTTAAAACTCTGTAGCTCATCAAATGAGGAACTGAAAGTACAACTGCAAGTAGTCAAAACTTTTTCAGATGATATAAGAATGTCATTTGGCCTTGATAAATGCGCAAAAAAACCTTTAAAGCAGAAAAGCTGCAGCACCAAGAAAACATCAGTTTGGGACAATAATGTGATATAAAAGAACTTAAGCAAGAGGGAGTGTATAAATAGTTGAGAATTGATGAAGGATCAACAATAAAACATAAACAAATGTGAATACAACCTAGTACGGAATATTTTAGAAGACTTAAATTAATCCTGAAAACAGCATTGACAACTAGGAACACACTTCAAGCTATACACCAAGTTGCTCTACCTATCCTAACTTACAGTTTTGGAGTGATTAACTGGCCCCAAAAGATGTTGGATAGATTAGACAGGAAAACAAGAAGGATGATTCATGCTCATCAAATGATTTATAAAATCAGTGCATACCAAGATTATATATTCCCCATTCCGAAGGAAGTATTGGCCTACTTGAAATTGATTACATGTATAGATCCCCAATTGTGGGACTGCATACGTATCTGCTGACCTCACAAGACCCAAATATAGTGAAAGTTTTGAAACATGAGGAGAATAAATCTAAGTTGACTTCCCTTCTTAGTCTAGCAGAAGCATATGGGCATCAAGCGGAAATGGAAATCAAACCAGAAATAGATAAAAATCAGGCAGCAACTGAATGTGGCAAAAACAAAAGAAAGACTATAAGGTGAAGGATCAGAGGAGAAGGCAAGAAATGTGGAAAATGAATAAATATAGTTGCAAGTATAGAAAACTCCTAGAAGAACCCCATCTTGATCAGGATTGAATGCAGGAATGGTTAATGAGAGGCAAATTCAAACCAAAAGATGAAAGATTAATATTGGCGGCCCAAGACAGTGGGCTATGTACACGTTGGTTTGCAAAGTTCATGGAACATATGAGAGAAACAGAGAAATGTAGGTTTATAAAACAGAACTGGAAACAGCCGCACACCTTGTTGCTGATTGTGATATACTAATGGCAGAAGGACTGTATACTGAAAGGCATAATAATGTGACAAGACTGTTGCACTGGGAGTTGTGCAAACATTATAATATTGAAGTAGCTGAAAAACACTGGAAACATGAGCCACAAAGCATCATAGAAAATGAAATCTACATCATATGGGATCACCCATTACCAACAGTTCAAAAGATAGATGCAAGAAAACCAGATATAGTGGCCCATAAAAAGATGACAAAAGCAGCACCGATCATTGAAATTGCTACACCCAGTGGCTACAGTGTCTTTACATACAGAGAGACACAAAGTCATACAATATCAGGATTTGCAGGCAGAAACAAGAACAATGTGGAAGAAATATACCCAGACAGTTCCAACATTAGTAGGAGCAATAGGTCTTATAAAAAAAGAATCGACAATCATATTTAGATATGTTACCAATACATGTAACTCCAGACAAATTGCAGAAGGAATGATTACTGGGCACATTGTGAGTGCTGCAAAGAGCACCTGGATGACATCAAAGATTGAAACAATACTAATCTCATGAACTTTAATTATACTTTGACTTAGGAATCGGGTGCATTCCCATCATGGTATTAGAAACCCAAAAGATTTGGGAATTTAAAAAAAACATTATATAGGAATGAATGATGTACTAATTGGTTCTCTGAGAGATTAGCTGATGAATGGAATAGACTACCATATTAAAATAAAGTCAGCACTAGTGTACATATTTTTAAGAACAACTTGGACACCTATTAAGGTTATAACTGCTTCGGTATATTGGGAGGCTAGAAGGGCATTTTTGCTGATACCTGAAATATTTGCATGTATGTATGTATGTATGTATGTATGTATTTATGCATGTGTAGATGTGTGTGTGCGTGTGTGTTTGTGTGCGTGTGTGTGTGTGTGTGTGTGTGTGTGTGTGTGTGTGTGTGTGTGTGTGTGTGTGTGTGCACCTACTAAGCAAAGTTTAATGCATTTAAAGTTCCAAGTTTTAAAACTATTTTAATTTATGTATATGATATAAACATTTTCTATAAAGGAAGACACGTGTGTAGTTAGGGTTTTTTTTGCTTATAATTAGATTTCTCATTAGGTTATTTGATTGCAACTCCCTTTACAGTGTTTGTACATTTTTGTGTTTTGTTGGTATTTAGACAAGCTATGTATCTAAAGGCTGGCTTCATGTTATTTTTTTTGTGGCAGCTTAAAATAGTTTTGTATCTTTATCCTCTTATGTGTACCTTTT
The DNA here is from genome assembly GCF_019279795.1 of Protopterus annectens. Lineage (NCBI taxonomy): Eukaryota > Metazoa > Chordata > Ceratodontiformes > Protopteridae > Protopterus > Protopterus annectens. Next base: position 14,476,245 of record NC_056751.1, read on the forward strand.
GAACTCTGCATATTTCTCTGTTATGGATAGCTTCAGAGTTCTGTCAGTTTCTGTTCTGACACTGGTAATTGCAGAATAGCCATAAAATATCCAAATTTTCACTTGCCAGATCGTTTTGTTCCCTGAGATATGCTCTTCTCAATAGATCAACAATGTACATATTCTGGCCTGTACTGGACTGCTAAATCATACTTTTTTTCAGATTAAGTAACATCCTTTCCAATCCAGATGATGGTTTGTGTAATGACTTTCAGAAAATACCATGCAGAGTTCTATGATTCATCTCTGTCAACACTGTTTTCCCATAAATATATTAGTGGAATTTTACAAATCCATATCCAGTGGCTAATATCACTTCCCCAGTCTTCATACATCCAGTCTGTGCATCGATACATGTTCAAATACCATATGTTAACTGTTTAGTCTTTTGCTTAAGTGAACTCCAAGCCAGTTATGACTTGCATTTATATCAATCAGAATGGTTCTGGAGATTTCATAAAACTTCAGAGTTGGTGTATCAGTCATAAGTTTCTTCAGTAATTCAAATCTGTCTTCCTTCTTCAGTAACCAATCCCAGGTCACATCATGCTGTAGAAGCTTCATTAAAAAACATAGTTTTCTCTGACCTGTCCAATATTACTATACCATACCTAGAAATCTCACTAAGGTTTGTCTATATTCTAATTTCTGTATAAGCATTGTAGTACTTATTTTTTCAATAGCTGACTTCAGACTGTATAATGTTAGAATATGACACGTGTTATAATCATGTTGCACAACTCTGGTATTTATTCTTGTTTATTTTCAGGTTGTACTGATGAATATGCACAGCCAACTTCAAGTAACATTTTTTGCTGAGACTCACTTCATATTGAAGGTCATTAATTATATGACCTGCACCATTCAGGCCTCCCACTGTCCTTGCTACTAGTCACTGGAATACTTTGGGTGCAGTCAAAATACAGTAAGATGTCCTGAGAAATACGTAATAGTGTGTTGAATATACAGAGTTCTGAGCTTGCTTCATCAAACTTGATTTATCAGAACTTCTGGTTAGTATGTAACACAGAAAGGTATCTTAAATTGCGTATAGTTTTCCTCTGTCGGCACTGGTTCGTCCTTTCTATGCATCACGTTGTTCAGGTCTTGGATGACTGTGTAGATTCTAAGCTTGTATTACATCCCAGCTGTTACCATACTAATAATCCATTTATTATACTGAATGCTTACTAATAACTCACAGAATTTATTTTTATGCCTTTGTTCTTCTCTTATTCTTTCTCTTTGAGTTATTGGTATTCTACTAAAAGGTTGAGTACTGTGTTGTCACAGATGTTATTTTAATATGGCATTCTTCTGTCAAATATCTTACTCCTACAGAAAAGAAAATCTGATATGTATTGCAAAAATATCACTATTTCCATCTGATGGCATCACTATGTAAGCACTGTTCTCATTTTGCTGCTTGTATATAGTTGCTTAGCTGTTAATGAATCTGAAGTCGCAATATGTTTTTTAACTTTAACTTTGACTTTATGGAAATTATTAGAGGGAACATTTAAACTGCTGCTTTCTTAAATGTGCAAATGTTCCTGTTGTGTGCTATAAACATGTTTCACATTTGCATCTCACATACCTAATGATTCAATGGTTGTGGTTATTTCATTGCATATAAAAAGACACAACTTCAGGTAATACTGAATACCTTTATGTTGGTGCTCATGTCACCAGTGTCTGAGCCACACACTTTCTTTTGTGGCACAAATGTCAGTAAAGTACATGCTGATCCACACACACAATGTCATGAAGTGTCAGTGCTTTAAATGTGGACTCCAACAAAATGTTGATTTCTATTCCAGTATCAAACTTTACAGTAATATCTTGGACATTGATGTCAACATTTCTGACTAGCAATTGTCAACAATTTTCATGTAATATATTGCTCTAACTTAACTCTGTATTTTGTGAATTTCAACAGAGATCACAAATATTTCCTCTTTTTGTCATTTCAGCTTCATTTAGATGCCAGCTATATACAAAAGACTCATTTTGTTTCTTACAGATTTTTTGCAAAATGGTTCTTGCTTCCACATAACCTTTAAAGTTAGTTATATAGGAAGCATTTTCTGTACTCATACCTATAGACATACTAGTGTACAAGAAGTTAATATGAATGGTGTGACTCCTTTTATGTGTCATCTTGGGTAGTTCATGCCTTTTCATGTCTCCATTTCTGTTATAATCACATGGCGATATAGAATGATTATTAAATACTGCACTATGTTCTCCTGAGGATTAAACAATGAAATTGCTTGGAAATATTTAATATTGAAAATTTTTATGAGTTGGTTTAATAATTAAATAAGTTATATGGTAGATTTACAACTGTTCTAACCTTACATTATGCACTGTTTCTTTAATTTGCATTCAAAGTATTGTTTGCTTGTATATTTAAAGGCTGGATGCATATCTATTGTTAAATTTCCCTAGAAGGCATGGAGCCAAGGGACTAGGGAGTTTATTTATGTTCATTAAAGACCTTTTATCCCAGTTCAACCTGCTTGTTGTTTGGTGTAGTATTTTTCTATAATAACTTAGTTTCCCTTTATGCTTTACTTTTACATTATTTTCAGTCAGTTTCAATTTAACGCATTTTCATTTCTTTTGCAAGTCCTTTCATCTGTATAGTTGTTATTTCATTTGTGCTACACATGTTGAGTGTTTAAAATTAGTTCTGATTCTCTCAACAGTATGCAACTTACTTGATTAATTTAATGCCACTAATGTTTCTTTTCCTGATTAATGAATCAAACAATTTGTTTGTTTGGTTGTTTTCTTTCTTGCAAAATAAATGTTTAGCAAGCAGCATTTTTTACATTGAAATTTGCTTTAAGTTTCTCTCTCTTATTACTGCTTACTTGTCACTTCCTCTTCTTAAATAATAAATGCATAAAATACCTTTATGATTTCCCCGTCTCTTGCATGTAGGAATATACAATTAACTTATTCTGGCCTTTTAGCAGGTCTACAGCTCAAGTTTCTGAATCCAGTGCTTCCAGTTTTCACGGTTGTTAGACAGCTTCCATTGTAGTTTGAGACATATTTGTGTTTAGAGTAGATTTGTTGCATAAATGAATGCAGAAGAAAACAAAAGAAAATGTTGATACTGTGGTTTTGAAAAAATACAAGATGTGGTATAATATGAATGAAATTTAGACATAGTTATGATATGAATGCTCAACACAAGGGTTGGGAGGGTGGCCTAATGGTTAAGTTGTTTGCCTTGCAAATACAAGGTGCAGGGTTTGAATCTCACAAGGGATAATTGGCTAAGCTTAAAATGGCTTGAAAGGGCAATTAGCTTAGTACTAATCTATGAACCTATGAACAAAAGTGATTGTGGATCATTATAAAACTTCTGCATATGACTATGATGCTGTGGTCAAATACCCCAGTAGAAAATCATTCATCTGCATTATTTGATAAATCCAGCATCCCACAAAAACAAGGAACCATGATTTGCATGTAAAACACTTCTAAAAGTGAGACCTGATTAAAGTATGAAGACTGTAATTGTGATCTGCAGAACTACAAGTGTGAATTATGAAGATATACATGAATTATATTCCCTCAAATTATCTATGGTATGATCCCTGTTATTATCATTAGGGTTAATATATAATTATTGACCATAGGATGGGTAAAACCAATCTCTAACCAAATGGGATAGGTTGTTTTGAGCACAAAAGTTTCATAGATTTTATTGTTCAGAAAATGCATATTCATGCAACCTTATTGTTGTTGTTCTATTAACTTTTAAGTGAATTACAGTTGTGTGGCAGGATTAGCTCTGAGCTGTTAATGAATTGCTTTCTGTAGTCAAAAGTACAGGATGTGAATACTTCTACCTCCATTTATCTATTGTGTGATTTTGAACAAATCACTCAGTCAGTGTTCCTGGGTCATTACTGAAAAAGGACACCTTTTCCAATGGGTTTACCTGGGTATCAAACAGATTAAAGAAAATAGTATTTAAATGTGTCCTTTTCTGGGCCTTTGTCCCCCACCCCACCATTATTTTGGTTTTGTGCAGTATTATTGAGCAAAGAGTAAAGAAGTATTTTTGGTCTCTTCCTTGTATAATTTGTGGCTTTCTGGAAATTGATGTAGATTGCAGTCAGTAAATAATGACGGGCATTTTTGGTTCAAACGTATCCTTAAAACAATGCTAATGCACAGCTTGTTGTTCTACCAACTTTCTAAGAGAAATACATAAAACGTCTTCCTGATTTTTGAGTTTTTGTCTGTGGTTCTTTAGCTAAGTGGCTGGGAGGTCAGGGCGGGGTACAATGGGATGCACCGTATGGTACACACAACAGTGAGGCAAAATGCCCACCTTAGTCATTATTTATGCATTTGTTCATTCATTTTATCACAAACAAACATCTGAATGTATGCATAGTCATACAAGGGGCTGTAACTTATAGTCAAGTGTGTGTGTGTGTGTGTGTGTGTGTGTGTGTGTGTGTGTGTGTGTGTGTGTGTGTGTGTGTGTGTGTGTGTGTGTGTGTGTGTGTGTGTGTGTGTGTGTGTGTGTGTGTGTGTGTGTGTGTGTGTCTGTGTGTGTGTGTGTGTGTGTGTGTGTGTGTGTGTGTGTGTGTGTGTGTGTGTGTGTGTGTGTGTGTGTGCGCAACCCAGAGTTATTATGGTGTAAAAGAAGGAAGGAAGGAATCAATTGGGGTAAGCAGGAGCAACGTCATATCAGCCATGTTCTTTGGGGTACGATCCTTGGCTTCCTTGTCTTGTTCACTGGTGACAGTGGGCCTATTATTTGCTGTACATAAACTAAACAACTCAATCTCTTTGAGTTTAATGTCCAAATATTAACTTTGAATACAATTTTAATTTAACTTATTTTTTTGCAAGTACACAGGTATGAAATGCATTGTGCTGGATTGCCACTATTTGTTCTGGTACTTACTGCAGACGAGTAAGGCTATGAACTATTAATTAGCTGCTTCCTGTAGTAGAGCATTTGATTTTCACAGCCTTCATTTGTCTAGTGTGACCAAATCACTTCACCTGACAGTGATCCTGGGCTGTCCCAATAAAGGAAAACTTGTGTTCTGTAAGCTGCAAAAATCAACTCTAAAGCACACCCAGCTATGTATTTTAATTGCTAAGTGCTTTCATCCAAAAGTATATGGACTTCATCAGATAAAATCTAACAGCATTAAAAACATTTAAATACATGCTGCACTTAATCACATGACCACAAACAGCTCCAACTTAAAATGATACACTCAATATATACACATAAAGTAACATAAAATACATTATTATCAATTTACAATAAATTCAATTTAAAATCCTAAAACGTATTTATAATAAGCTTGCAGTTTTAATAAACTATTAATTGCTATTATTTCATTGAGGCCAGGTGGTACTTCAACATTTCATTTTAATTGCCACCACAACTCTCTCTGTTCAAGAAGTATATTCCACTGACCACCTTTTGGATTCCTCTCATTTTTTTCAAAAATGCTAAATAAAAAATAATGATATGAATTCTGACTGATGTGCTTGTATAGGGCATTGGTACATAACTTCTTATTAATTTCATAAATATGCTCATATATTCGATGTTTTAGCTTTCGTTCTGTTCTCCAACATGAAGGTAGAACATACTTGACATAAAGCAATATATAATATACTTGATGTATTACAGTTGAATTTTCCTGGGATAGTAAAATGCCTTTTCACTATATACACTGATTGTCCTTCATGTATAAATTTGTACTGCTTACAACACCCACATTTTGACATATTATTTAACGTACTATGCTTATTCTTCTCACTTGTTATTTTCAAGGATACTTTTATACACTATCTGTGTTTTTACCCAGTTTATTGGGTAAATTAATACTGGAATTTATTAAATTCCAATTTTTGAACATAATATCTGAAACAGTGTTACTATCCACTGAATAGGTGGTAATAAAACATTTATTACATAATCTACCTGGCTGGGGACTCCATTGTATGGCACACAAATGCCCCACCCAGCAGGTTGGACAAGTTGAAGAAAGTGGTTAGTTGACAATTTGGAACCAGGATCTGCAATATCATGCACCAAATCAAGTTACTGAACCCCAGGTACCAATATGATTCTATCATAGTCCATTTGGGTGTAAATGACCTGAGACATACCTCACTGGACATTATGAAAAGAGACCTAATGGATCTCTCAGTATATGTATCACAGATAGGTATGAGCCTTGCATTAAGCAGCATTCTACCTTCACCAAGGATGGTGCCACAGTATGAACGTAAAATTATTGATTTTAATAATTGGTTTAGTTTCTGGTGTCACAACAGGGAGAATCTGATATCTGTCAGCATGGAAGGACATGATCAAAAGTCAACATTGCTTTGCCAAGGATGGGCTGCACCTTTTCCCCCTAGGCTTTTGGATATTAACTAAAGCATCATTCACCCTTTAGAGCCTTTTTACACAATGCCAAAAGGCAAAACTACCTCCATAGTGAAAAAGTCTACAAGCAAACTTAAGGTGTTACTGCTCAGTGCTCAGAGCATAAACATAAAACTCCACACCCTTCAAGCCCTCCTCACTCTGGAAAATGTAGACATCTGTACCATGACTGAGACTTAGTTTAAAGCAGTAGAAAGTACTCTAGAAGTGCAAGACTGCAGTGCCTTCCACACACTTAGGCAAACAACAGCGCAGACTGGGACCAAAGGTGGAGGAGTCTTGATTTATGTTAGCAGTAAGCATACCTCCAGGTTGCTTAAAAAGCATGATACCATGGAGCTCATCCACATGCAAGTCACCATAAAGGTTGCCATCTATGCCCCTAGAGTCTCACAACTCTTACCTAAACCTACTAGAGGTGCTCACCATACAACTAAACACCCTATTTATGGGTGGCTTTGACTACCCCACTATAGCCTGGGAAACATACACTGCTTCAAATCACAGGCACTGGACTTTATTAATACAAACACCCTGGATCAGACAGTGCATGCTCCAATCAGAGGATCAAGCATACTGGATCTGGTACTCACCAATATGGGAGAGCTTTGCACCCCCTTCCCCCATCATGTCCTCATTAGTGAGGTCGGATCACAAAGCTGTCTTTTTGCAAGTAAAAATCAACCCAGAAAATCCAACAAAACCAGCAACAGTTAGGAACTGTTCAAAGGCAAATTGCATCCTATTAAGTGGCAGCTGGTCAAAATTCAGGGCTCCCTCCAACTCCGAGACCTCAGCTACCTATGCAGAATTATTCACAGAGTCCCTATACAAACTTGAATGACTGCATAGAAGCTGCTGTGCCTACCAGAGATAATGCCAAAACAAATACTAAAAACAACCCCCAACAGTGCAATCCTCACCTAAACAGGGTATATAATAAAAAAAAAAAAAAAAAAAAAAAAAAAAAAAAGAAAACTCAAGGCAAAAATCAGAAAGAGCAATTCCCTTAAAGACAAGTGTTCTCTTATACAATTAAACAAGAAACTAAGAGGTTTAATTAAGTCCAATAAGGCCACCTATGAGGTCAGGATAGCCTTGCAGGCTAAAGATGATCAGAAAGCCTTCTTTAACTATGTCTGAAACCTTACAGGTAACACACAGTAGACAGTACTACCTTCACTGACCTGGGCGACATAGCAAATCTACTGGCTGATAAATTCAGCTCAAGCTTCACTCCAGACTCTGTCCCAGCTCCACCAGGTGAAATCTCTTCCAACATACTTTCTTCAGCTATAAGAAGGGACAAGGTGCTGGCAGCACTTGTTAAATCCTAGAACACCACCACCACCATGGGTTCTGACAACATCCCCATTTGCCTCCTGAACAGTCTAAAACATGATCTATCAGGACCACTTGAGGCACTCTTTAACTACAGCTTTGAAACAGGCCACAAATGAATGGAGAACCACAACAGTCATTCTCCTCCACAAGAGTGGACCATCAACTGACCCAGGGAACTACAGACCCATCAGTCTAACAAGCCTAATATGCAAAGCCATGGAATGAATTATCATGGAAATGATAAACAAGGACATTGGCAACCTACAGACACTGGACCCATCCCAATTTGGCTTTGCTAAGTGAAGGTCATGCCTACTTACCTGGTAGAATTCTTTGAGAGGATCACCAAGGCAATGGACGAGGATAAAACTGTACATACTGCGTATCTTGACCTAGTTAAGGCATTCGATACAATACCCCGCTCAGGCACTGTTGACAAGCTCTCTGACTTAAGCAAAAATCCTAACATAACTCACTGAATTGCCAGTTGGTTCACAGACAAAACCCAAGAAGTCAGGGTTGATGAGACTACCTCCACCAAGAGACCAGTCACCAGCGGACTACCACAGGGCTCCATGCTGGGCCCACTCCTGTTTTGGCATTTACTTCTTGAAAGCCAAGGGTAATGTTCAAGGCCACTGGCTCAAGTTCACAAATGAAATTAAATTGGGAGTGATTACAGATTCCCCCAAGATAGCAACATCTTGCACATGGGTTTAAAAGAGACAAATGACTGCTGTCAAAGCAATGGTCTAAATCTCAATTCCAAAAAAATGAACTATAATGCCCTTTGGGAAACTCTCAACCCAAGTTAATTACTCCATCGATAAAAGTCTCCTAAGAGGCGATGCAGTAGTAAGGGATCTGGGAACATATGTAGACAGCAATCCAGCCTTTGACAAACACATAGCTAAGTTAATAAAAAATCATTCTATGTCACCCAGCTTATAGGTAAAGGTATGGCATCTAGGTCCAAGAAAGTTATAGTACCACTCTACTCAGCCCTTATCAGACCAATCATTGAACAGAATGCCACCTTTGGCATGTATCTAAGCAGATACTTACAACTTTTGCACACCAACAAAGGTTTCTCACCAGGAGAATTCAAGGCATGAATAGCTTATCCTGCACTGATCAACTAAAACCCCTGTCTCTATATTCAGTATCCTACAGGCTGCTGAGAGGGGATCTTGTTATTTTGATGTGCATAAACTAGACATCATGAAGTCTGCATGTTTAATGTTAGCATTTTAACTATGAATACATCTTTAATTTATTTTGTTTTTTGCAGGCACACAGGTGTGAAATGTACTGTGTTTGGGCTACGAAAATTTGTCTAGAACTCAGTGCAGAGGAGTAAGGCTATGAGTTGTTAAAAAACTGCTTCCAGTAGTACATGGTTTTATTCCATCAAACTTCATTTGTCTTCTGTGTGAATTTGCCAAGTTACATCACCAAAAGGTACTCCTGGGCTGCTACTAAAAAGTGACACTTGTGTCCAGTTGGCTGTCCCAAGCTGTTAGCAAATGTGTTAGATATTTTTCTTTTAAATCCCTGCACCCTTTACAAAGGTGCTAATTACTACTTCACTATATGCTATTTGAGTACGAGTCCCAGCATGTGTCTTGGGTTCACTGGTCCATTTTCATTAAATGTGATTTTCAAGGGAACAGAAGTTTACTGTCTCTCATGATAGGTCTGTTTTCAATGTGAGAATGCTTTGTTTTGTTTAGAAAATGCCTGTCAGTGTTTTTCTGTAAAATGTGAAATATGTTTTAAATGAAAGCTAAATGTATGTGATAATTGTAAAGTAAAGAAGAAAATAGTAAAATCACTGACAGGTTTGAACAGTGTTTATGGTAACTGGAAAGAGACAGCCAAATAAAAGAAACTGGTATGATTGGCAGGGCCCTGATTCATTACCCTGCACAGGGCCCTATCTGTTCTTGATCCAGTTGTATTGACTCTGGAGGTGTCCACTGCAACAATACAGGACTACTAGTCATTCAAGTAGATCAGACCTGTCCGGATTGTTGTCAAAGGGAATAGCTATTCTTGTTGACAAAGAAGACATAAGGTAGTACAAAATGAGATGTAGCTGTCTAGCAAGCATATAAGCCCTGCCTCCCAAAAAACAGCATCTTGTATGCAGTAATATTTCAGATTTTGTATGACTTGTGGGTTGTTGAACAAAAGCTGCTGCAGTATGTATATTGTTTTTGTTTTGCTTTATTCATTGCATTAAAGAATTAATTCATTAATAGGCATGAACTGTGTATTATAGACTAAACATGTTGTATTTTAGTAGTCTAAAGATGTTGCATTTTAGTAATATATTTTGCAGTACCTTTTTTACAGTTTCCACCAAAGGGATAAACATTTGTCAGGTCATATTGTATGTACCATTTGGAGTGATGATCAGAACTGTCTGATCTGCATCATCCATTATGTAGTCATTGTTAGATAACTGCTGTGAATTTTTTGAACCCTCCCGGCACTGAAAGTCAGGCAGTAGGATGGAACTCTGTTGGGTGAATTTCTTGTATTTTGCTGTAAAGCACATTTTTTTCACCATTAGCAAAAATCGGATACACAATGATTGAATTATTTGCTTTACAGCATAAACAGGAGATGAAAACCTCTACAAGACTGGAGTGCAAAGATTTTTTTAATTTAGTTCAAAACTGTTATATAGGCAGTTGGTGTAGAGGACAAAAGCTCTGACTTGTTAATGAGCTGTCTCTTGTGTTAAGATCCATGGCTTCAGTCTGACCAAACAACTTAACATACAGTGTTTTACAGCAAGTAGGAATTTGGGCTAGGCTTCTTAAAAGTCTCCAGGACTGAATATCTAGTAACTATTATCCATTTGCTGTTGTTTGCCAGCTATTCCCTGTTGCATAGCTGATCTAGTTTCAGAAATGTTATACAATATCACCAGCACAGCATTTTTTAATGCAACATGGACAATTTATTCTTCAAAGGTAGAATCCACTGCATTTGTAGATGAATCACTGAAATGCAAAGGTGTTTGCCAGCAGCAGCCTCTGCATTAGTAATAGTTCTCTTTAATGTGGAATTATTCAGATGACTTTTTCATCTGTAGAGACTATTCATATTGACTGAGCATATGTTAGCACTAATGCTTCTTATGCTCTCATCATAAACACTCTGCTATTTAACATGTGCTGCACATGACTGAATCTTGTGTTTCAATGCTAGTGATCTGTTCATACATTTTTATGTAGTTCATCCAAAGCTAGCAATAAAGTGCAGGTAATTTATTTCTTCATAGGAATAAGGAGTTTACATGGTCAAAGAAGTGGCTATAACTGCTGGTGGGTATGGGGGAATCTCTGTGGATGAAAGCACGTTATGATCTTATCATCTGGTCATTTTTAAACAACCTTTAATCTGGCCTTACAGAACTAGTGTGTGTGTGTGTGTGTGTGTGTGTGTGTGTGTGTGTGTGTGTGTGTGTGTGTGTGCGCGTGTGTGTGTGTGTGTGTGTGTGTGTGTGTGTGTGTGTGTGTGTGTGTGTGTGTGTGTGTGTGTGTGAGTAAATTAAGTTGGAATACATTGCCTACTGTGAAACAAATCTGAAATATGTGTATTTCTTCATTATTGCTGTTCGTAATTTTCATTGACACATGCATCCCAGAAGGATGCAGTCAGCAATATAGCTATAATTGTTGTGTTTGAGGAATGTCTGTGGATAGAAATGACTGACTTTGCTGAGATGAAAAAAGTTAAAAAAAAAGTCATTAGTCTGCCTTTGTAGGACTACTGTACATTTGTGTAAATCAAATTGGAATACTTTACTATGGCCATTTTTTATCACAATCAGCCATGCGATGTATATACAGTTAATAAAGTTGTAATAACTGTTGATTACTGACACTGGTGAATTCAAATGCCAGTGGTTTGAGTGGCCTTGTATGGTTGAAATGTTCTAAAATTGGTACTTTTGTCATTATTGTTTTTTACATTGTTTTATTGATTATTGGAAAAAATGTTAAAAACTACAAATTTATAACACAGCTGACAACTTTTTTTTTCACATTTTACCTGAATTATTCTGATTTGTATTCTTACCACTGCTGTTATCTCTTAACAGCAGTTGCAAATCTTCAATAAAATAAAGTAGATGAACTGTATATATTTTAAGGCTGCCAATTCATAGCCTTTCAAGTGCTGACAGACTCTTCCTCGCACACTTCCTGAGATGTCAAGCTATGTAATCCAGCAGCTGATAACTGGCCAACCTTTCTTTGGCATCAAAGAGCATTGAATAGACATGCAGATGTTTAAGCTGTTTTTGCTATTTACCAGTGTCTGCAGTAGGAAGCTGATTTTTAATGTACTGCATTTACTTAAAATGTTTTATAATTTCTGTTTTTTCATCTCAGTACTTATAGTGCAGAACAGTACAGGACAGCTACAACTTGTTTTGGAATGTGTGTAATGAGATTATTTTCCTTTTTAACTGAGGAGCAAATGTCTTTGTACCTTTCTCCCATTTCTGTAGCATTGTTAGTACCAACATGATTTGTTACACTGTAGCCTGCTAACAAATCATCCAAACCGCAATCCATGATCATGACAAATGTAGTTATTTTTCTGTGTTGTACTTATTGCCAGGATAGATAAAATATTTCAATGTTAACCATAGCTTAAAGGTGAAGTGTTGCCATGCATTGTAGATTTTTTTTTTTTTTTTGGGGGGGGGGGGCTTCAGATGTCCTACATGTCCAACCAGCTAGCTACTCTGTCACTTTTGTGCCCAACAAGAAAAGAAACCTGCAGCTGACACTGATCCTATAACTGACAGGTCAGGGAGCTCTTGTACTAAACTGGCAGTAATAAGCATAAATACAGAAAGTATTAGTACTGATCCCTGTGGAATCACAGACACAGCATCAGGTGATGCAGAGAAAACCTCTTCTAGTTCCAAATACCTGTCCCAAGGGCAGCTTATAAATCAGATGACAGGAGACATATATGCCACTGACTGCATTAAATGTCCTGGACATGTAAACACACACCATTACAAGGTTATAGATACAAGGTTTCTATTCCTACTCCTGTGCTATAATCAGAGAAACAGAGTAATGTTATGTCCATACTAAAGCCTTAAAATAACCCATGTCTATCCTTTAGTACAAAGGTATGACATTAGATAGTACTTAAGTAGCTTATCAAGCCTTTTATTTCCATCTCTTTAGCTAATATTTAATCAGAGGAGCTGTCCTGTAATAAATAACAAGCTTGGGGTCAGTAGGCTTCAATATTATGAAACTACCATCCTTTTCTGTGCCCCAGTGATGGGAGACAAACAAGTAAACATTTTGGCAAGTGGCTCAGCCAAGTCAGTGGCATTCATTTTGTCTGACAATTTACCTCAGAAGGTTAAGACTATTATCAGTTTCCTATAGTCATGGGTTTGATTTTTCTCACTTTCTATCTGAAAACTATGTGACTGAGAAAGTTACTTAATCAGACAGTGTTCCTGGGTTGCCCCTGCGTCCAGTGGGCCTGCCTGAGTAACAAATAACTAAAATGAAATAGATGTTAATAAACCTTAACTGATTTCCATCATTACCCAGGTTACGATCAAGGGGAAGCATAAAGAACATATTTTCAAAGTTTATACTAATGTTATATCTGTGCATGCATATCTACAGAGCTAGTTCATGTCAAAGTCTTAGGGATTTAAATGGCCAAGGTCTATTGTTCTTAACCTAAAAAATTCTACGACATTAGATCTTTTTAACATTTTTCAGTCTGGATGTTGTGTGTTGAGATTGTATAGAGATCTGACTTTTGATATGTAATTTTTTCCTTATATTTTGGAAATTTTATAAAAGGTATCTTATAAGGTATAGCTTTATATCAGTTAATTGTTCAAGCTGTCCACCAAGAGAAAATGTTTTGGATATTCAAGTGGTTGTTGTGCCAGAAAGATAGAAAAATATGAATAGTGATGAAAGAAGAATAATGACCAGTTCTGCTAACCACATTATGTGCTGATGTTTACTTACAGGAAGGGCAGATAAAGCAGAAGAGGTAACTTCTGAAGGGCTGGTGACCAGGCCAGCTCTGTTTCATAGATTCATAGATTGTTACTAGGCTAATGACCCGGGGGAGCCTTTCTAAGCCTAGCCAGGTTTTCTCAGAAGAATAATGGTGTCCTGTTTATGAATAGGGCATTGAGAGACAGACATTTATAAGCCACCTCTGTCCATAAGGAACATAGGTACCAGGCCCGGTGTTTATTTCTTGTTTCCCATCCACTGGTCTAGGTTGCCCTTAATCTGGGTAATAGACAAAATCAGTTTCACATGGATTGGAAGCCTGTTCATAGCAGGGACAGTCTCTGAGACACATATCTGTCTCCTCGGCATGTTCTGTTTAAGTCACAGACAAAATTCAGGTCCCTAGACCTTGTATTTCTGGTACTCTTTGACTTATGAATATGTAGGAGATTAATAAGTGCTGGATTTACTGATGCCCTGTAAGCCAGGCATAGGACACCCCTCAGCAATCTATAGCAGATTGAGTAGAGGGAAAGGGCTTTAAGGTGCTCTGTGTAAGGTTGGTTTGTGATGCCTTGTATTCTTTTTGTAAGGAACCTCTGAGATTGCTCTAGTTGCTGCATATGCCTGGTCAGGTACATAGCAAATGGATCATTGTACTCTGTGATTGCTAGCATACAGGGATAGAAGATTGACTAAGACCCAGGTGATCCAGGTTTGATTAGTGGCTCAGGCAGTTGCTAAAAGGAGCTGGCTGGACTGGAAGAAAATTGAAGGGACAAGGACTGTTCACCTTTCTCAGGGTGAAGGGGAGGCTTATGTCTGGGCCTTCATAAAAGTACATTGATTTCCCTGGTGGAGACTGCAGAAACATGTACAGTGTACTCATTCTAGGAGACAAGCTTGATTGAGGGTTTATGCCATCCAGTGGCATGAGTAATGGCTCATGCCTCTCAACTGTACAGATTTTTGTAGAATGTCCAGATTTTTGCCTCATATTTTTGGTCTATTTCTCATAAAATTGTGTTTTATTGGCAAATCATTGGTAAATTATTGAGGGTTAAAGTCAGAAAAGAATTCATGCTAACGCAAAACCTGCCATTCTATCAACTTTCTAAGTTTGTAAGAGCAATATGTAGAAAGTGTCCCTATTTTCCATCCTTTACCCCCCATTATTTATGGCTTTCTTCAGATTTCTTGCTCTAAGCGGTTGAGTGGTATGCTCATCCTATACTCGCTATGCATCCTTTTAGAAGAATGAATCTGGGGAATACACAAGGAGTTGGGGCCACAGTGAGAAAGCCTAGTCTCTGCATGGATGATTGCACCACTCCTGCTTCACTCACCCTTCACTTCAAGGAGAAGGAATTGGCCTTAGATTTGTAGACCCATGAGAATGGAAGTAGCCAAATGAAGAGCTCGGCAGAGGATTGATGACCATCAGTAGGACTGAGCAAAGATAGATGGACGGTTGAGTTACTGACTAGATTTGCAGGTGTATAAGAACACAAGCAAACTAGACCCGCAGATGTTAAAGGGTGATATACATAAAAAGCAACTCAGTGTGACAAGGTCTGCTAATCAGTTAAACAAAAAGAAAATAGCTCTATTTCATTTTGTGTAGATTTTTTATGCACTGTAAGAGCACTTGGCAAGAGATGAGAGGAGCCTTATAAGTTGCTCTGAAAGCATTTGATTTTATGTGAGACTGTGACTAGAAAATATTTGAGAAGTTACAGATAAGTTGCAAAAATATTTTGGAAGACAGAAGACATTAAATGGTTGCTGATTTCTAACAGGAACATCACATCTGGAATATCAAAGTCCTATAAAACAAACTGACATCAGAGGATTTATACTCTTGGACAACATTTGGATCCTCACAAAAAGAAGTGAGATTGTTATTTTACAGTATGTCCCTGTTGTGTTGCTCAGAATGCTTTCTTTTGCTCTTCCTCTACCTTGACGACATACTACATGTGAAGTACTACCCTAAACAACAGTGTACCATTGAACTGGAACCTGAGAATAGAAACAACAGAAGAATAAGAATCCAAGGACACAATTTTACATGCCTGGCTAGAGTCACACTGCTAGCTTGCACTAAGGAGTGTCATTTTATGTCAGTCTTTACAATGTAGGTATGAGTTTACAATGTTGTATGACATAACTACATAACTACATAACCAGCAACAGCAGTGCTTTGTAGAGAATGGAAAAAGGTGACGTACGTTCCCAGTAACCTGATGCCTTTGGAAAGCAGTACATTGGAGGTTGCAGCAACAGTTTAGTGCAATGTGTCATAAACATTAAGACATCACCAAAAGTGTTAAGTAATGGCATTGTCTATTTATTCAACAGTAAAGATTCATAACCAAGCAATGAGGTCCACAAGATCATTTAGTATCTCTAAAAATCACATATAGACACACAAATACACACAGAGATGCATACTCACAGACACATACATGCACACACACATACGCACAAATATGCACATACATATACGCACATATATGTGCTTGCATAGACACAAATCACACAAGTGTATAAGAGCGCGCACATGCACACACACACACACACACACACACACACACACACACACACACACACACACACACACGCCCACTCTTTCCTCTCTTAAAATAAAATCTAGTGTACTATTCAGTAATTCAGTCTCACTGACTTCTATTCCACAAGGATGGTAGAGGAGTGAAACTATAACTGCTTCAGGAAAGCCACAGAGACTGTGTTGAAGCTGTTTCAGAATCAGCAAGGGAACTTTCTAGTTAAGCTAATCATCTGTACCTCCAGAAAATGCACTGCTAAAAATATATTACAGGTTGTAGTTGTTTGATATATATTTAGTCATCATAAGTACAAAGGAAAAAAATAAATAGTCTTCAGTTTACTATGAATCATAAAGCACTGTCATCATTCAGAAGTGCAAATATATATCATAATTTCATGAAAACAGGTGGTGGTGCATAATGGATGGTATTTAAATTCACTCAGAAAAAAAATATTGTGGCAACCTAAAATCTACTTTTCTTTGGTGACAAAATCATTTTTTCATCTATTTATTTTCTAAGTTTAGAGTACATCAGTCCATAGATTCATAAAGTACACTTCTGTGAGTAAACTTACCATAACAGCAGATATTCGAGTGATCCACTGCTGCAGTAGCCTAAACTATATAGGTTATATCCTGCATAGGATATAACAGTTGGCCAGCTTTCCAAGCTTTGGGACACCTTCCATGCACACAAACTATTAGTCGTCTTGAGCTGAGCTGACTAAAAAGACAGGTTTGGGTGCCAAGCCCTTCAGAGATTTCATGCTAACAGAGACAGGAAGACTAAGCCATAGAAGGACATTGCCACAGAAAGAAAAAATACATGTTCACACCCTCGCATAAACCTCACCAAAAACAAGGGGTGAAGGGAAGAAATGGTTACTGCAGCAGTGATCATTAACCATTTGCTGTTATACTGAGTTTACTTACACAGCTATATGTTATACTGAGTTTACTTACACAGCTGTATGTTATACTGAGTTTACTTACACAGCTGTACTATGTTCCTCATTATTGATCTATGCTGCAGTAGCCTAAGCTATATGGGTAGATAACTATAGCTTAGAACTACTGGGAGGTGGAAGGCTCCTGGACCCCCCCCCACACTTTGCGAGGGACAGGCCCTCCTTAGGCAGTTGCATCCTGCAAAAAAATTGAAAAATGGCAAATGTCCTGAGATTTTAGGACAAAAATATTTCCTATATTTTATGTAATAGTTGCATAAAACAGTTATTCTCTATCTGAAACACCTTAATGTTATAAGAAACAGAATAAGCAAATGGCAAATGTCCTGAGATTTTAGGACAAAAATATTTCCTATATTTTATGTAATAGTTGCATAAAACAGTTATTCTGTATCTGAAACACCTTAATGTTATAAGAAACAGAATAAGCAACTAAAATGCTATAAGAATAAGCTTTTATTTAGACAAAAATGTGAAGTTCTGTCCTTTGTACTGGCCGTGGGCATGTTTTGTTCTGCAGAATCTGACGTTTGTACCAAAAATGTCCCACTTTGGGCATTTGAAAAGATGGCAAACCTACCCCCCAGAGAAAGGTCCTAGAAAAGCTTGTCCTACACCTGAAAAAGGAATCTAGTTTGTAGTAGTTTGTAAAAGAATGCACAGAGGACAAAGCTGCTGCTTCTAGAATCCCACTCTTGAAGCCATAGTTGAAGCCAAAGCCCTGGTAGAATAAACCTCGACTCTGGCTAGAACTGTTATGTTTTAGTGAAAATAACAAAAGGATCCTGAGACAACCATTTGGAAATAGTTTGATTTGACACAGGTTGTCCTTTTTTCTTACCTTCACAAGAAATGAACAACTGATCAGGAGTTCCAAAAGATTTTGTTCTGTCAAGATAGCATCTGAGTTGCCTGTGGACATCCAAGGTATGAAGTATCCTCTCTCCCTCATTTTTGGGTTCAGAAAAGAACACAGGGAGGCAGATAGATTGGCTTAAAGTAAAGTCAGAAACCACTTTAGGCATAAAAGAAGGATTAGTTCTGAAAAAAAAACTGTTTCTGTAAAAGATGAGATAAAGTTGACCCACCATAAGAGCTTGCAACTCAGATACTCTTCTTGCAGAGCTCAGAACAATCAGTAAAACTGTCTTCCATGTTAAGAACCACAAGTCAGCCTGATGAGCTGGTCCAAATGGAGAAGGTGTTAGTTCCTAACAAAAAATTAAGATTTCAAGGAGAAGCCACTATTTGTCTTGTAAGCTTCTTATGTAGTACCCCTTTTAAAAACATTTATGGGCAGACATGCTGAACTGGCCAACAAATGAACCTTGATAGACAAATAAGGGTAGGCTATACAATAATAGCTCATACAAATACTGTAATGTCAGAGAAATAGTAGCCCTGAATGTGTGCTTGTTTTTTTTGTTGGCACCAACTAGAAAATCCTTTCCATTATCTTATATATAATTTTCTAGTAGCAGGTTTTCCTGCCTCCATTAATAACTGCTGCACATCCTCAGAAAACAGGCACCTAAAAGGTGTTTAGACTGTATCATTCAAGCAGTCAGATGAAATTGTTTGGGATTGGGATGTATCAAACAACCCTGATCTTGTGTACATAAATCCAGTCTGTGAGGAAGCCTGTGGGTAATTGCCCCAATCAATTCCAAAAGAATAGAGAACCACTGTTGCCTGGGCCAGAAGGGAATCACCACAGTGGTCTTTGGGGAATCCTTCTGTATCTTCAGAAGACCCTGGAAATTAGTTGAAAGGATGGAAAGGCTTAACAGAGCATTCCTGCCCAAAGAAAAGAAAATGCATCTGTCTTCTAGGCCTTCTTGTATGGAAACCTGGAACAGAATTTTGCTGGTTGATTGTTTAGAGAGGAGGCAAAAAGGTCTACCTAAAGAATTCCCAATAGATGGATCAAAGACCC
Source organism: Protopterus annectens (assembly GCF_019279795.1). Taxonomy (NCBI): domain Eukaryota; kingdom Metazoa; phylum Chordata; order Ceratodontiformes; family Protopteridae; genus Protopterus; species Protopterus annectens. The sequence goes on from NC_056751.1 coordinate 14,495,593, forward strand.
CATTATTCAGTTCTATTTGTGAGCATCTGTCTTGGCCCTGTTCAGCTTGTCTGTCATACAGTTTTGCTCTCACAAAATGTAAGATGCCTGTAGAATGAGACTGTGCTGTAAAATTATACCTTATGCTACTGTAACATTGCTAGTCTATATAAGGGGTTAATATCTAGTCCACCCTTGCTTGTTTATGTACCACATCTCTGTGGTATTGTCTTTAACTGCTTTAAAAGTTCCTGTGAACCACAAATGATTCTGAGAGCTGTGAACCTTTAGAAGATCTTGCATCTATTTTATGCTTATGTGTTTTGGTCTTTCTTGTTCCAAGGACAATTGCACTTTTATGCCCATTGGTAATGTTCCCCAAGCAAAGTCTGAGATTTCTGTTGTGACTGACTGCACTGGAGCAGGAGGAGAGAATGGAAGACCTGGATTCAGAGAAATTTGATGTCTCCACCAAATGATCTCCTTTTTCACAAATCCCAGAACTGGGATTTGAAAAGACAGTGGGTGTTGGTGTTGTGACCAAAGACATTTCAGATACCATTGCATCTTTCTCATATGGAGTTTTGTTAGAGGTATCATGAGAATCATGGAAACAATGAGACCTAAATCCAGAGTGATTCCTCACTGTGACAGAATTCTGAGTGGAAAACTCCTGAAATAGCTCTAAATATAAGTTCATAAGTAAGTACTAGACTAGCTATTCTTGTGGGCCATTTTAAGCCTAGTCAACTTCCCTTAAGGGTGAGAATTAAGCCCAGTACCTTGTGTCTGTGACATAAACACCATAACTATTATTCCAACCCCCTTATGCCCAAAATGAGTATCACATTGTTGTCTCTTCATAGCACCATTGAGATAAGTGCTGGGGGTCATAATTGATGACCAACTAAAATTCAATCTTCACATACAACACTGCATTAAAAAGACCCATCAAAAACTAGGCCTGCTCTATAGAAACAGAAAATTCCTCACAAATGAATCTAAACACTCTCTTACTCAGGCCTATCTACTACCCACCCTATTTTATGCTGCCCCAATTCTTAGTAACCTACAAACTAATCTTTTGACTAAGCTAGAACTAACTTATAATAAAATTGTTAGATTCGCTTCAAATGTAACCTATTGCTCATACCATTGCCAATCTCTAAAAAACCTTCAGTGGCTTGAATTGCGCCAACAACTCCTTCTGCCTCAGCTGCACCTGGCTCACTCTGTCCATAACCGATCCAACTCCTGTCCTGCTTTCTCAGCTCTCATCTCCCTCTACACTCCTAATAGTACACTTCATAACTCTAACCAACACCACCTGGACATTTATAAACCCAATAAAAACACTGGTAAACTTCTCTACAATCACTCAATTGTAAATGCCTGGAATAAACTAGCCCTACATCTAAGAATGATTACTGACACTTACTGTTTCAAAAAACATTAAAAGATACCCCATTAAACTCCTGGACTTGCTCTTGCACTGACCCAACCTAATCTACCTCTCCCTCTGCTGCAACTAACCCCTACTTCCTCTTGGTCTCTTTTTCTGTACATCTTACCAAAATTCATTTTAAACCTGTACCTGTTTCCATAAAATAGGCAGCCATACTACATTCTCTCTGGTCCTGATGGGATGTTATATTTTAAAGTGATCTTACTTGGTGCTATATATCTGCTAGTAACTATATGATGTTTAAGTATGGGATGTAATTGTATATGATTAATGTTATACTCTATTCCCTAAACATTTTAACTGATCTTACTTCATGCTATATATCTCTTAGTAATTGTATTGTGATTAAGTACAGGATGTAATTGTATGTGACTAACATTAATTTCCTTTTATATCATGTTAAGTTGAGAGTTAAGTTGGAGCTTTTTCCTCCTCAGGCCTCTGGTGAAGAAGGGCATCTGCCCAGTCAGACTAACCTGGTCAACAAATGTCAAAATAAAATAAAAATAAAGTAAAGTGTCTAAATGTACAGACTTCTTGCATTGACTGGGAATTGAACCAGGTCACCTGCCTGGAAAGCAGCTATGCTCACCACTATACCACTAATGCTATAGAGTCAGATCCACTTTTCCTGTAGAAGAAAAGATCTTTGCACTGAGGTGTGTAATAGGTATCCTAGAAACACAATCCTGTGTAACAGAGTTAAAAAAGAGATATTTGAATGTTCTTGGAACCCTAGCTTGTGTAGGAGATCTCTTACCCAGGTGAGAGATGCCTGACATTTTGAAAAAGTCTCTGTAAAGATAAGCAAGTCTTATAAATATGGAAAAATGTGGATACCCTGTAGCCTGCAATGGGCTATCACAGGACCAAGATACTTTGAGAACACTCTTGGAAGGTAAAACAGAGTGTTAATAATGTGATCCAGACACACAAAACTTTAAGAAATATGGACAAATAGGAATGTGATGATATGCAGCTTTTAAATCTAAGATTACTAGAAACTCAAACGAGGAAGAAGGGGCAACAGGTTGTGAAGTGAAAGTATTTTGAACTTGGTTACTTGGTCACTATCACAAACTAATGCAGGAAGTAAAGGTCCAGAATTGGACTCCAGAAATTTTCTTTCTATAGTATTAAAAACATTCTTGAATAAAATCCTTTCCCTAACTGGAAAGGGGGAACAGCTTAGCTGCCCAGCAATGGAACAGTATTAGTCAACCATCAATCCTCAAAAGTCTGTACAGGAAAGCTCTTCTCGGTGGCAGGAAAGCTCTGAAAAACTTGGTCTTTTTAGTCAGCTCAGCTCAAGCTGACTAATGGCTAGGGTGAGTGGAAGGTGTTCTGGAGCTTTGGAAGATGGCCAAAAATGATGGCCTCTGCAGGCTATAACCTATATAGCTTAGGCTATTGCAACAATGATCAGTATAAAGAATGTACACTTTGTCCACAATCGTGGCCAGGCCAACGCTATTTACATTGAGGAAAGGACATGGTACTTGATCAGCAGCTCTTCACCATGGATGCAGCACAGACCTGCAACCAGAATATATTGGTCAGTTCCAGGACAGATCACAGTATGAGCAGCAGAGGTAAAAACTGATGTGCACAAGCACCTCTGTAGTCACTGTGAGTTCACAGTTACAGATGGGAAATGGTGTTGATAATTTTGATACAGTGTGCAGCAATATATACAAAGAGAAATGTTCCATGACAGGGAGACTTTAAATGGTTAACTAATAGTTGTATAGCAACATACAACCCACTATATCAACAGAAACCACAGATACGGATGGAAGAGTGCAAAAAAACAGGGCAGCAAAACACAACAGACAAGGTGGTATGACAATACTTGAATGCGGAATAATGTGAAGGTTTTAAACAGAAGAGGTAGGCTATGGTAAAGTAAGATGTGCCAACCTGCACCAGTGCTGACAACATTAGAATATGAGCAGTGCACCTGCACTATAATACCTTCAGGGGACTCAGTCTAACAAGCTAGTCCACAAGCCAGTATATCCACATTTCCCTAGCAGGGAGAGTTAGACATAAGGTAACATATTTGTAGACAAATAGCAAGAAAAGGGCAATAGACCTCAATGAAATTAAACTATTGACTTTCTTACTGGTATCTCTCCCTATCAGAGCATTAGCTAGGAGAGCCACCAACGCAGTCAGACTAAAGAGGAGTCTTAAAGAGCATATATAAGAGAAATGTAGCACATTATCAGGGGAATGTAGTACATCTGCACACTGCAGACTGAACATTGTATAACAACATACAACCCCTAGTGGATTTCAACCCCACAGCCAGGGCAGTGATGTAGCAAAAATAATTTCATGATTACAATGAGCCATTGCAAGTGTTAGAATAAATAAAGGCATTAGCTATACTGCACTTCAGAGTGGCATGTGTATGAGCAGTGATGCTTAGCTCATTTTTATGACCGATTAGCACTTGGGAAAGATTTTTCTTCATTTTTGCCATGGGATGTGGAGTACCATTTCTCTATGGTTGTATACAGGCATCAACATTGCTGTCTACCAACTGTTGACCAGTGTATGACCGCAGACAGATGATTTGTTTTATAAGTCCTCCCTGGGTATGTGTGTGTGTTGTGTTTATCTATTTTTGACCAGGTAATTTTTATTTGTTTGTTCATTTATTTATTTATATTTTTATCTGGGATAGAACACGGATCTCCATGGACCTTTTTCAAACTCAGCCTGGGAGCAGTTGCTGGCTAAGTGATTTACTCAGTGACACAATTAGGCAATGGAGGCTGAGGGAATCAAACTTTGAACAAATGGACCATAGGCAGAGCCAGATTGAGCACAAGGTGACCTAGGCAGTTGCCTAGGCCCATGTTGGCTGGTGGCGGGGCCCTGTGTTGGCTGGGGGACCGATAAAAAATAAAATCATTTACAAAGAAAAAGTTCTCCTGGGAAACTTCTGTAAAAGAAAACAGCAGCAAGCCTTTGTCCCCCCATTATTTATTGCTTTGTCTTGCTATAACAGGTTGAGGGGTATGGCACTCCTGAATGTTTCCTCCTTTGGATGAGATGCCTACTAACTATGAGCCTCTTTTCTGTTTGCCAGCCATTTCCTAATGAATATCACCAGCACTTTCTTTTTTAAGAAACATAGGCAATTTTATTCTTCAAGGGCATCAGGCACTGAATTTGTAGATGAAGCACTGAAATGCAAAGTTAACAGTTCGGTCTAATGCATCATTATTCAATGACTTTTATTTTAGCAGAGATTGTGCATATTGACTGTTATTGGTGGATTATGATGACAGCAGTTTGAGCGGCCTTTTATGTTTCAAATGTTCTGAAATGGGTAGCCTTGTCATTACTGGTTTATCTGTTTTGTTTCACTGTTTACTGGAAAAATGTCCAAAGCTACAAATGTAAAATGTACTTTAACAAGTGGTGATGTATTAAACAAAGAATATAATCTAATACAATCAAGAAGGTGAATCAAAGAACATATGCATTTATGTGGTCCTAAAAATGTGTACAGGGGTCCCATCACTTGAAAACATCCCAAAAGTACATTTAATCCACCACTGTCCAGATGCATTTTCTATGAATGTAGATTTCAATGCAGCTTCAATGAATGCAAGTTTCAAGGGCAGAGTAGTTGCTCATGCTAAGTCTGTTTTCATTATGAGACTACATTATTTTGTTTAGCAAATAGCTATCAGTGTTTGTGCTATACATTCTGAAATAAAAGTTTAAATTAAATCCAAATATCTGTAATCGTTGTAGAAGTAAAGAAGAGACTAGTAACTAGGGAGAGAGGCAAGTAGTAGGTCACTGGGATGACTGCTGGGCAAGGATGCTGGGTGGGCGGAGATCCTAGGGGGCAGTGAGGATGTAGGGAGACCCTGCTCCATTTTCCTGCCCAGGGCCCCATTTGACTATGCTCTGGCTCTAACCACAGGAAACAGCTCGTTAACAGCTCTTTAATCCTCTATGCCAACTGACAGGTTACAGGCTAGAAATAAGAGTTTAGGACAAAGATGGAAAGGGGAAACATTTACAGGGTGGAACACAAGGTGAGCCAATAAGGAATGAGCTAATGGAGATGGGTTAAGTACATATCTCACAACATCTTAGCTTAGCAATGTTAAATAAATCCATGCTTAAATTTGGTTTGAAATTGCCAAAGTCCCTGACAGAATTTATACAATAATAATATGAATGTTACATTTCAGGGAAATGGAGCATATGATAGCCAGAAAAGAAAAATGCACTGGAATGCATTTGAATCAATGATTTTGTCACTCAATAATGCCTGAATCTGGACATTAGCCAGGTATACCTCAAAAGTACTCAAAGGAAATGTGTCAGAAAAAAAACACATTGCAGGTGAATGGAATACAGTTGCATGATGGAAACAGAATATTGTAAAACAATATACCACACTCAGGGCTTAGAACTCTGCAACCAATGTACTGAAAATGGACTCATCACATCGTGAATATGCTGAGGCATGGAAGCCAATACAGGGCAAGTATTAATTTTACCATCATTCAGAATTGCTTGGTGAAGCACACCTTTGCTCAGTTTAGTTGCACAGTGGATGGCAATATCCATTGCACATGTCAATTATTTTTCGTTTAGTTTTTCCATAGGATGAGAAGTGTCATCTCTCTGTGATTGTATATTAGTATCAACATTGCTGTCTAGAAACCATCATGCAATGAATGGAAACAAAAAGATGATTTTGTATATAAGCCCTTTTTGTAAATGTTTGTGATGTGTTTATCTATTTTTGTTCAGATTAAAGGTTGGAATTAGGACAGAGATGAAATAGGGAAGCAATATAGGGTAGAACACCAGGTGAGCAAATAAAGAATGAGCAAGACGGAGGTGGGATAGGAACATATCTCACAGCATCTTAGCGCAATAATCCTGTTGCATTTTAGCAATAGCTGTAATAATTTAATGTCTGAAAACTTCAATGATATGTCTGAAACCACACTTTTATCATGATTTGTTGGAGCCGATCATGTATATCTTAGTCAAATGTATGGATATATGGGAAATTAAAAGGTATGGTTGGGAGTATTTTTGTGTGTGTGTGTGTGTGTGTGTGTGTGTGTGTGTGTGTGTGTGTGTGTGTGTGTGTGTGTGTGTGTGTGGAACAGGTGCCCTTTTTTTTTTGGAATGGAAAGTGGGGGAGGGAAATCAGGGAAGTATGAAGTAGGTAAGAGGAGGACTTTAGGTAGCAGAGAAAGCCACACATGACTGACAGGGTGTAGGGTAATACAGCAATGGACATGACTGACAGGGTGTCAGGTAATACAATAACGGACATGACTGACAGGGTGTAGGGTAATTCAATAACGGACATGACTGACAGGGTGTAGGGTAATACAATAACGGACATGACTGACAGGGTGTCAGGTAATACAATAACGGACATGACTGACAGGGTGTAGGGTAATTCAATAACGGACATGACTGACAGGGTGTAGGGTAATACAATAACGGACATGACTGACATGGTGTAGGGTAATACAATAACGGACATGACTGACAGGGTGTAGGGTAATACAATAATGGACATGACTGACAGGGTGTAGGGTAATACAATAACGGACATGACTGACAGGGTGTAGGGTAATACAATAATGGCCATGACTGACAGGAATACAATAACGGACATGACTGACAGGGTGTAGGGTAATACAATAACGGACTTGACTGACAGGGTGTAGGGTAATACAATAATGGACATGACTGACAGGGTGTAGGGTAATACAATAACGGACATGACTGACAGGGTGTAGGGTAATACAATAACAGAGGGGAAACTCAATGAAGAGACATCAGACAGAGAGAAGACAATGGTGAGGGGAGATTGTACAATATACTGGGGTGGGTATAGACACAATAGATAGGAGAACACACAGTTGGGGGATAGGACTGGGTGATCAGAGGTGCAGTTTCTGCCAACTTAGACCAGCTGGAAGATTGCTTATCATCCTGGGAACCATCACCACTGGATCCAGCCTCAGCAGGCGGAGACAGCACTGGGCAGGGACATGACTCAGTGAGACACCAGAGCATGGTCTCCATATGGCCGATGCGAACAAGTTACTTCCTGTCTATTATTTCACCCACAAGCTCTGCCAGCTCCTGGCAGATGACCAAAGTGTCACCTCTACTTGCACTACTACTGGCAGGTACCATTGTACCACCCAATTGTGCAAGGTTATCTGTCACAGGTGGTGCAGGTAGGACAGGAGGTGTGATGGCATCTGTGGCTGACAAAACCCAGATGTGCTGGGTGCCTCTGATGGTGGCAGTGCTGGTGCTACTGCTGCCACCTATGCGGGGGGGGGGTGACATGCCTTGATGGTGGGTTAGGTGCAGGTCGCTGTACTGCTGCATATAACAGTAACAGAAATGTACAGAAACAAAAATAAATACAAAAAGATATGAAAGAGAAAGGTTAGCTACAAAGATGGTACGGGTAGAGAAATAAAAAAACGACAAATGCATTCTTAAATATGGTGATATTGATACAGCAAATGCAAAAAAATGTTTTAATACTAGGACTTACATGGGTATGTTATCATCCTGTTTGTCTGATGGTAAAATATGAGGGATGGCCTAAGTCAAAAGCCATCATCACATGCAGTATGACATAAAAGAATAGTAACTGCAGAAGATATTTATCAGGAGAGCACGTTTTTACTTGTGGCCAGTGATGCTAGGTGAGTTTTAACAATAAAAAAGTGTACAGATACATAATATACACATTGATCACACAGTAAGTATGTCCAGCATGGTGATACACAAGGGAAATATACTTCTATTGTATTTAATGAGAACTGCCCAGCAAACTATTATGTATGAATATTACATATATGGACCTTGTAGTGGTGCATAGATACTAGTGGAGCAACAAATATATACTCTTACATGACAAAGGAATTATTTTTGAGGGGAGGGGGACTGAACTCATGGTCATCCTAATAATCTCAGAGCACATAGACTTAACATGATGAGATACTTTTCCACCAGTACTGCCAGATATAGTATTGCTGTATAAATGGTATACAGAATTATTTTAATGGCTAGAACTGCTTCTATTAAAACAGAGACATTTTTCACAACACCAAGTATACTCACCCCGGCACTGTCTTAGGCACCCTAGACTGCCCTCATGCATCTCCCTATTTCTTTCAATCTCTGCAGGGCCTGGAGATATAAAAAGGGCATAATGAAAAATTGTATGACACATGCATTTACAAGTTATTTGCTTAGCTAAAAGATGGTATCCTTACAGAACTGTGATGGTGATAATGCCCTAACTACATCCCCTCGTTTATGAAGGAGGTCATGCTTGTGGAATTCATGTCACTGGACTGGTGACAGCAGTGATCCCCCATGCATGAGATGCTAGTTGCATCAGTGACAGCCTTGGCGAAGCTATTCCAGGCAACAGTCTTATACTGTGAACCGGTATAGCCCTCCTGCAAGTGCCTACTGTTGTAACATTTATGGAGGATGTCCAGAAAAATCTTGGACTCTTCCTCACACCTCCTCTATGGTCTAACAGGAGCTCTATCCTTACCTTCTCCAGCATTAATTGTCTTACCTTCAACGATCTCAGGAAAAATGGTCAGAAATGGGTGCCCAAATCACTTAGCACATTTCTGCCTTCTTGTAATCACTAATACCAATGTTGATGGGTAACAAAATGAGATAATAGTTACTGTATTATTATGGCTCCAACTTGTGAAACTTAGCAGTCCTCCATCTCCATGTTTGCTACTGAGAATAAAAGCTCTACACCGACTCCATTTTCAGACTGTTAATAATGGGATGACAGTTCTCTCTGTTCTAATCTGTTATGCACAACTTCAGTGCACAGAGTTGCCTGCAGGTGCTCACGTGTGCACAGCATTGTGAAGTACTTTTCATGTTTATTAGGTTTGCTTATCATGCAGATTGGAAGATTCAGAAACAATAATAATATTAGACCTAATTAGCATCATCATCAAGTCCAGATGGGGATATAATTGAGATGAGAAGCACAGATCCTCCTCGCTCTATTGGAGGCAACAACTACACCATGTGTGTATTTGAATCCTGCATGTTACCTCATATGTTTGCTGGTAAGAGGTACTTTTTACACCTACTTATTTCTCTTAGGGTAGTTTTTGTGTGCTAATGAATGTAAAGCCTAGACATGATGTCAGTTTTTCAATATTTCTAAATGTACTGGCCAAAACTCCCTTAAGGGGTGCATTGCAAGTCTAATGACTATAGTAACTTGTTAAGGTAAGTTGTAGCAACAATTACCATGCCATACACCATTGTACTTTCATGTACCTTACACATGTGATTAGCATATCTATTTTGAGGATGCAGGTATATTAGCATCAGGCCCAACTAAAGCATAGCAGATGCCATCTTAGTATAGTATTATTTTTAGGATTTCTAAGACCCATTTAGGACTATAGTTGTTAATTCCACAGTTTTCCATACCAACAGAACTATGTCTAAGAAACAGGTAAAGAATACGACATCCACCCACATGCCCAAGTTTACCGAGGCTGAAAATGAGGTAGTAATAGAGACTCCGATTCTCCATGACTGTGTTTGTTGAGAAGTTGTCAGTGCTGTGGATGATTAGGATCATAATTACTATATGGTCTGACTGATATGATCTGTGCTGCGACACAGAGTGCAGAGTCCATGCTGTGGGAATGGAGGGGGCAGGCGGTGGGCCATCTACTGAACCACACTTTATGGAGACAAAGGAGTTTCTGGCCTCACTTAAAAGCAGTTCCACCTCCACAGAGTTCTACGGTGTGGTGTTGGATGTTGGGGCACAGCTGGATAGACCCCAGAGAATATCAACTGATGATGCCCAGGTATGTAGTCCTGCTACCACTACCTGCCTCAGTTTTTACCTTTTAGTCACTGTAGAGTTTATAATATCTATCTCACGTCTAATACATAGGTACAGCTGGCATCCAGGTGCATCATCCATCTGTACATGGTATGAGCATTGTTTATCTCAATGTCATAATTTTATAATTGTAAGAATATCAGTTGCATGTGTAGTTGTGGTGCTGAATCAAAAATATACTGGATATTTTGTGTTCTGGTGCATTCATATACAATTGATATAAAATTCAAATACAATTTATTGTCTGACACCAGCACTATGGAACTACCCTTGTCTGATGTCAGAGGATCTTTACCCTGTTCAGTGATGAGCTGGCAGTGTCAGGGGGTGCAGAGTGGGTGTTGGGTATTGGGAATGTGACCCCATATCCTCTAATCAGATATGGTGACAGTCTCTAAGCCTGTGCATACCCAGGACACACTACCATCTGAGACTGGACATGTTGATGTTGACACTATAGATGAGGAAGTACGGTGGCCCATAGTAGAGACATGTCTGAATCTATCCCTAGCACATGTGGGTAGGGATTCCACACACAGGGAGATTGGCCCTGGTGCTCACCAGAGGTACAGTTACCACCCTCCCCCTGAGGCTGTCATGTCAGAAGATGACACTCAGTATATGCTCAGGGCCAGGCTTGTTCCACCAGAGCTATGACAGAGGTTGCAAGGGTGATTCAGGCTGTGCATGCTGACTTATGGGAATGCATGACCCATATGTGCGATTCATTGAATAGGATGAATTACACATTGAACTGCGCACAGACCTCTCTGGATCATCTGTCAGGGGAGAGAGGCTATCCTCATGGCCAGTCATCTGATACTTCCTTGGATGTTAGCCAATGTGCCTGTAAATGAGCAATATTCCACTCTTGCAGTGATAGCAAGTCCATTGCAACATCAGTTGTGGATGTGTCCATGTCCAGGTGAGGCCATCGCCGTGGTCGTGCTCATGCTGGCATATCCTCCATCAGACATCAGATATCAACATCAGTCATGATCAAGTAGCATGTCAACATCCAGCCACAGTTGTGAGACAGCCAGTGCAACTCCTTGCAGAGTCAACTCTCGTGGTTAGAAATGTGCGTCTATATTATATTATTGTACGATGAAAACAGTGAAAGCTATTTCATCGTACCGATAATATCTAAACAACAAAACATCGAAACAAACGGAACAGCAAATTTTTTCTCAGGGAAAAAATTTGCTGCTTCGTAAAAAAAAAAAAAATTTAAACACAAATTTAAGTTGGGGGGGCTTCACCCTCCACCCCCCACCCCTACTTAAATATACCAACTCCAAGATCACACCATAGTGGAGGAAATGGCAAAGTCCCGATGACGGCCCACTAAATTTTTTCCCTGGGAAAAAATGTGATGTTCCATGACTTCGCTATTTTGCCATTTCGACAGTATCGGATCGACTAAATAGTATTCGCTATTTAGTCCATTCGATGCTGTCATATAGACCCTAGAAATGTGTATGAGAAAATTAACCCTCTGTCATGTATGCCCTAGATGTGTCCAGTAGGCCATGGCTCAGTGCTACACCACATGCTGAAGCTATGTCCCTGCAAACCCACACACACGTACACACACACACACACACACACACACACACACACACACACACACACACACACACACACACACCACCACCATCACCAACACACCCCCAGCACATCCCTCACACCTATTAAACCTGTCCTTTCTACACATTAAATCCACCCAAAATAAGTTCTCACACTAACCATAAATGCACATTTTTCATTTGCTACACATCAGCACTCGCAAACACACTCACAGTGAAAGACATGCTGCTGTACTCCCTTGTCCACCTGTGCAAATGATGATAGCTGTGTCCTGTTCTACTCTGTGTGCATTATTATTTGAGTTGCTTTTGTCTGATGCACACAGTGGCCAGCCTATGCATGGGAAAGCACAATTTGTTTTTTGCATGCATCACTTTTACTGTTGTGTATCTTTTACTCTTGTATAGTTATGTTGTAAAGCTATGGGTGCCACCTTTTCAAATGGCCAAAGTGGGACATTTTCGGTACAAACATCAGATTTTACAGACCGGCACATACCCACAGTCAGTACAAAGGATAGAACTTAACTTTTTTGCCTAAATAAAAGCTTATTATTGTAGCATTTTAGTTGCTTATTCTGTTTCTTATAACATTTAGGTATTTTAGATACAGAATAACTGTTTTATGCAACTATTACATAAAATATAGGAAATAATTTTGTCCTAAAATCTCAGGACATGTTTTTAATTTTTTGTCAGGACACAAATGCCAAAAGAGGGACTGTCCCTCGCAAAGTGGGACAGGTGGTAACCCTATGTAAAGCTATGTGAAATTCACTGCCTTTTTGCTAGTGCCTCAGCATATTGTGCCCACCTCCATTTGGCATGGTCATCCCCTGTTACTGGTACCTCCTCTGATTCTTCATCTGTCTCAGCTGCTTCTGCCTGTGGTGCTAAGAACTGTGGTCCCTACGAGAGGCCACCCTGCTGAACCACTTCCTAACTATAATATTAAGTAACATAACTCACACAGTATGTACTTTGGCACACGTGGTGGGGTCATACTACAGGTCACCACTGGATGTATCCAGGCAGTGAAACCATCTCATCAGCCCTAACACACACTCTGTGATGCTTCTGGTTTGCACTATGGCATGGTTGCAGCCCATACCTCTCAAACTGTAAATACAAGAAATCTGGACAAATCCAAAAATAACAAGGGGACAAAGGCCCAAAATCATAGACAAATTTTAACTATAACTCTTGTAAATTTAGAATGTTGCTAAAATAATAGGTTTTGTCTTAGCATGCATTAACTGAAGGATGTGACATCTAAAACTCAAGTTACTTCAATCCTCAGTGATTTGCCAGTAAACCACAAATTTTCTGAAGACAGATTAAAATATGTGGCAAAAATTTGGACCTTCTGCAAAATCTGGCCAGTTGAGAGTTATGCAATGCAGTCATGGTCAGTTTGGATTTCTAACTGGATTCTTGTGGATTTCTAACCGGAGTAATTTATCAAGGCTCTAAAATATATCCAGCATCACCCAGAAGATGCCCATGTAGGAAGTTACACCTTACAAACCATTGATAGAGGTCACATGTGTGTCACATATGTGAGTCATGGAAGCTATCCTGGTGGCCTACACACACACACACACACACACACACACACACACACACACACACACACACACACACACACACATATATTGTAGACAACATCCTGTGCAATACTGATCAGTTAGCAGTTGATGGGGTAACGCCCTTTTCAGTTTATGTACCTGCTTCCCAGTTCACCAAGTGGACCTTTATTTTAGTGTGGTTACATTCTATGGCTCCCAGTACCTCCCAGGTGGGGCCTTTCTTTCAATGTGGTTACAGTCTATGGCTCCCAGTACCTCCCAGGTGGGTCATTCCTTTCAATGTGGTTACAGTCTATGGCTCCCAGTACCTCAAGAAAATGTGCTATAGCAGAGAAGCCCCACATGGTATTGGCTCTCTCCTCTGAAGTACTTGAGAACCAAATATATCCATCCAAATGCTGAGGTATGGTATTGAAAAACTGCTGAAGTATTCCTAAGGTAGGTGCCTGAGATACTGTATCCAGTGGATCACTGAGAAGTCCCTGTAGCTAATATACATAAAGCCATACATATCTTAGTATCCACTGGGATGGGTGCTCCACAAATCCCATGGGGCTGTATATGAGGCCAATACATATGCACTTCTTTGTTGTATGGTGTCCCTCTCCACACTGCTACAGGGCAGTATGTCATTGTCATGGACAGCATGAAATGTTAATTGAGATCAGAAGATCCAGTGGGCTCCAAGGGTGAAATACACTGCCTTACTCTGCTTTAATGCAAGCATATGGTTGTGAACAAATCTAAACTGGGAGCAGAGTCACTGCCCAGCATTTAAGCCTTCCTCCATCTCTGCACCATGTTGTTTGGCTTCATTATCATACATAACACTATTATGTGGTCATTAGCATATAACATGGCTGACCTTTTTATTTCAGCTGACTGTGTCATGTTGCTGGGTATACTGAATCATACACACCCTGCACATTGCTACTTGTCACACAAATACACTTAGCACAATATGTAAAGTTTTTTGAATCTTTCCCACGTAATGAAAATGGAGAATCTGTAGCTATTCATCCCTGACAATAAATATTTTATTTCCATCAGTGTCCTAGTAAATGTTTGGAAGTTATAACAATGATGCAATACAAAGAGTGGTATAATTGTACAACTGCATGAATCTGGTCTGCACAAAGCCTGTCTTTCTGTTGCTTCACAAGTAAACATTTTTTCAGGTATAAGATGAATGTAACCATGTAGTTCAAAAAACACTAACTAATCATTACTAAATCTCTGCTGAGTACATTTTATATTGTCCATTTTAACAAATTTTGTTTATTTTATCTATTTATTTATTTGTTCAGCAGGTTAATGGGTTGATGAATAAGACTATTTTTCAGATGTGACCTGGTCCAAGAGGCAAGTAAGTTACATAGTCAAATGATACACTGATGCACAGCTAAATATAATGTTATGTTAGTCATAACATGGACAATACTTTGATGATATATAACATGAGTAGTATAACATGGGTACTAATCTGGTGATATATAGTGTTTATTACATGACATGGACAATGTGATGATATGTAGTATGAGTCGGATACCATGGGTAATAATCTGATGATATAATATGAGTAACATAACATGAGAAATACTCTGATGTATAACATTAGTCCCATAACATGAGTAATAATCTAATAATATATAACATTAATCACATAACACAGGCAAAAATCTGATAAAATGAATCACATAACCTAAACAACAAGCTGACATACATTAACCGATTTAGAGTAGAAAATCTAACTTTGATAACATCACAGCAGGATAGAGCAATGGATCCTCAAATTAAGAAGAAACCAATGGAGCAGGCAGCATCTTATCACTTGCCATATGAAGATACTTTGGAGCCTTCCATAGGAAACCAGAAAAAAAAGTTCAGTTGGAGTTGCACAGCAAGTGAAGGAACAGGAAACCGTGGCAACTCCGACACAATCCATGTTGTGAAGTTGTAGGCCAGTGAGTTCCCATATGAAAGATCAATGAATGACACAGGAATCTGAAGGGAATATGGCATAGGAAGATGCTGTGTAACTTTCTATAAAATGCCTGCAGGAAATGGAGAACAAAGAATGTGCCCTCAGTTTTAGAAGAAAATGATCTAAGAGAAGAGTTGCTTGATTGAATAGAGATAGACAGACATATTATGATTGATGAAAGAAATAGAGTACAGAAAGTCAATAAAACCCAAAAAGTTAGAAGTCTGATAAAACACATGAAATGAACATAGTACTTTTCATAGAGATTCATGCGATATAACAGAAGTAAATAGGATATATTACTGTGCAGCTAAATTAATAATAGATGAAGTTTTACCACAAAAACACAGGGCAGTAAGGGAAAGGACGGGGAGAAATCAAATGTCATCATGGAAGTATCGAATAGAGAAAACTATAAAGTAATTAAGACAAGATGTGTCACTGTTAGAAGAGTATAGAAGAGGGAACAGAGCAACAAAAATACTCAGAAAGATAAACAAGATAAAAGCAATGTGCGGTATCAGAACAGATCGGGACCTATCGTGCACTATCACAAATAATAAAATAAAAATAGCACAGGCAGGAAAAACATAGATGATATGCAGATAAATATGGAAACGTACAAAATAAGCATTTTATTGATGACCCAAAAAAGTTTTATATAAAATTGGGAAACAAGGCAAAAGGAATTGAAATGCCATCAAAAAAGAAGAAATACTTACATTGGAAGAAATATCTATGAAGATCCTGTGGAACATAACAAAGATGCTAAATTAATAGAAGAAATAAAAAAATAATAAGATGTTCAAATGTACAGGATATGAAATGGGATGAAGTAACGACCAGAGAAATTGTAACAAAGTTATGAATAGCCCCTAACTGGAAAACCTCAGACCCAGATGCAGTACCTAACTTCTAGATAGAAGTATTAACATCTTTACATGAAGATTTAGCCATAAGTAAGAATTATTTATATGCACATCCCAAACAGACAAAAGCCTAGTTAACAACAGGAAAAACAATGGTCCTACTTAAGAGTGAACATGCAAGCTATCCTAAAAATTATAGACCAATAACCTGCTTTCCAACCATGTATAAACTATACACTGGAATTGATGCCACAGAGTTTATAGTTATTTAGAAGAAAACTCAATCATGGCAATAGAACAAAAAGGTAAAAAAAGAAAGTCACATGGAACAAAGGATCATTTGTTGTCAAATAAAGTCATAATGGAGAACTGTAAGATGGGGAAAAATCTAAGTATGGCATGGAGAGACTACAAAAAAGCATCTGACGTATCCCACATTCATGGATAATAGAGTGTTTAAAAATGTATAAGCTACATCATAGAATGATCCATTACATTACAGCAACCATGAAACAGTGGCAAAGCATTTTGCAGCTAAGCCATGATAATGGGAAAACTGTTATTCCAGGGATAAAATTCATAGGGGGATATTTCAGGGTGACTCTCTGTCACCTCTGCTCTTTTGTCTTGCACTTAACCCATTAAGCTGTCTACTTAACAGATTAGGTCATGGCTACAGTTTGGCTCTCAAAAAAACAACAAAGTGTAAAGACTTCTCATCTTTTTTGTAGATGATTTAAAACTATATAGTACATCAGATGAGGAATTGAAAGCAAAACTGCAAGTGGTCAAAACTTTTTCAGATGATATAAGAATGTCATTTAGTCTTGATAAATATGCAAAAGCAACCTTTAAAGCAGGAAAGTTGCAGCACATAGAAAACATCAGTTTGGAACAGGGATGTGATATACAAGAACTTGAGCAAGAGGATGTGTATAAATATTTGGGAATTGATGAAGGATCAACAATAAAACATAAACAAATGCAAATAAAACTTAGTAAGGAATATTTTAGAAGACTAAAATTAATACTGAAAAACAGCATTGACATTTAGCAACAAAGTCCAAGCTATAAACCAATTTGCTCTTTCTGTCCTAACTTACAGTTTTGGAGTGACTGACTGGCTCCAAAAGGTGTTGGATCGGTTGGACAGGAAAATAAGAAGGATGCTTCATGCTTATCAAATGATTAAAATCAGTGTATACCAAGACTATATATTTCCCATTTTGAAGGAGGTATGGGCCTCCTCGAAACTGATTACATGTCTAGATCTGCACTCGTGGGACTGCATACATATCTGCTGACCTCACAAGAGCTCACAAGACTCAAACATAGTGAAAGTTTTGAAACACAAGGAGAATAAGGCTAAGATGACTTCCCTGCTTACTTTAGCAGAAGCATATCAGTGTCAAGCAGGGAGGGAAATCAAACCAGAAGTAGATAAAAATCAGGCAGCAACTGAATGTGACAAAAAAACAAAAGAAAGACTATAAGGTGAAGGATCAGATGAGAAGGCAAGAAATGTGGAAAATGCATAAATACAGTTGCAAGTATAGAAAACTGTTGGAACAACATCATGTTGATCAGGATCGAGCACAGGAATGGTTAAGGAGAGGTGAAGCTAAACCTAAAGAAGAAAGGTTAATATTGGTAGGCTAAGACAGTGGACATGTGGGAGAAACAGATAAATACAGGTTTTGTAAAACAGAAATGGGAAAGTCACACACCTTGTTACTGGTTGGGATATAATAATGGCAGGACTGTATACTGAAAGGCATAATACTGTGGAAAGACTGTTGCATTGGGTATTGTACAAAAAATATAATAATAATCCCAAAGTAGCTGAAAAACACTGGAAACATGAACCACAAAACATAACAGAAAATTATGAAGTTTATATCTCATAGGATCATCCATTACCAACAGTTCAAAAATTAGATGCGAGAAAACCAGATATAGCAGTCCATGAAAAGAAGACAAAAGTAGCATCAATCATTGAAATTGCTACACTCTGTGACTACTGTGTTTTATGTACAGAGACAGAGTCATAAAATATCAGGATTTGCAGGCAGAAACAGGGGCAATGTGGAAGAAGGATACCCAGACAGTTCCAATCGTAGTAGGAGCAATGGGTCTTATGAAAAAGAATTTACAATCGTACTTAGATATGGTACCGTCGCATCTACCTCCATATAAATTACAGAAGGAGTCAGTACTGAGCACATTGCAGGTGCTGTGAAGAGCACTTCAGGTTAACATCAAAGATTGAAACAATACTAATTTCATGCACTTGAATCATACTTTGACTTAGGAATGGGGTCCATTCCTGTCATGGCATTAGAAACCCAAAAACTTGGAGAAATTAAAAAAGCAAAAATCTGATATGATGTAGCATGAATGACATAACATAAACAATGATCTGACATACATACTATTAACCAATGGTTTATTGATGAAAACTGTAACAGAACTAAGGTTCACTACACAAGACTGAGGTTTCGCTCAATGATTTGCACAATAGTTATGACCAAAAATCTTAAAATGAAAATGCCTAAAACACAGTATCCCAAAAATGCTAAATTATGGCTAGAAAATACAGTTCTGAGTAACAGTCTGAATAACAATGTACATGTAGCAGGCAAACCTCCTTGATCCCATATGCCCACTATTTAGTTATTCCAATGAAAGGTCTCTTTCTTTCTTGAAGTCTCCAAAATCTCAATTGGATCCCATTTGATTCTTCGACTAATAGAGAAAAAGTCCCATACTTTTTCTATAATAGGTTGCTCTAGTCAAGCTATTCTTTTCTGAAGAAAAAAAAATACCTTCAGATGTAACTACTGTCCCTGCATTATCAAATATACGAAGCAGCAACATAAATACAGGGGCAACCTGTGGCACAAAAGTAAAGTGTCATATGAACCCCACCTTACCAAAATATCAAAAACAACAAAAATAGGAATAACCTTTAGCATACAAGGAGAGCCTCATACAACCTCTAGCTATATTCCCAATATATGACAGTCGGACATGAAACATGTATTGTCTTAAATATGTTGCCTTTATGACAGCAACCTTCTGTTACTGCAAAAATACAACAGAAAGCTCTGTTTAGATATCTTGAACCATACTGGGATGAAAAAAATCCAAATCATAAATTCTGTTTTAAGGCCCTGTCTCCCACTTTAATCTACATTTTTTTTTCTTGAAAATTCAAGTCACAAAAGTCTTCTCTTTCCCACTGCCCACAAATTTCCTTATAAAATCCTTTTCTTCATGACATAATGAGCTTTTTGGCATGAGTCTCTTGACTTTATGCCAAATAAAATTGTTCATCACATTTTAACCAGTCTCAAGAAATTATCTTGGACACTGATTGGGAAAGGCTGAAAAGTACGCCATTAAAGTGTCATCATAGACCATTTAATGCCTGTGCCCTATGGTGCATTTCCATCCATAATAGTTTCCACCTCCCAAAGTTATTTTCCATCCTTCTTGACTGATCATTGTGGTTTAGTCACTGAGGCCTCAAATTAAACACCTATCCAAATTCTAAAGTTTTTCATATAAGGAGATTCCCAGACGTAGTCATACTGAATTCTTACACTAACAGATAAGTAATTCTTTCTGTCTGATAGGTCTAGTCAGTAGCTCAGCCGGTTCATTTGTAATCCTAAATAAATCCAAGCTATTCAATCTCATCCTCCATCTGTACCCACAGGCTCCCTCTCTCATATAGCTTTTAGTAGTATATTTGCAATACTTCTGCTGTTATTACAAGATCCCGAGCCAGCTGAACATCACATTTATTTTGTAACCCTGCAGTTATCCTCTGGGAATGTTGTTGCCTCACTCTCACAACTAATGCCATCTTATACTCTGGGAAATTGAGCAAATACTTATCTTTGAAAGTTTCTCTACAGAATTGCAATTTCCAGTCTATCATTCCTTCAGTTAACATCTGTACCTTTTTGCATTTCTGCTGTATTAGTCCTTATTCCCATCAAATATTTTATTCTGCAATTCTTTTGCCTACTTATTTTAAGTTTCTTTTGCCCTCTACTCAACATTCTCCTATATAGAATTTCATAGCAAATGGCAAATCACTCTTAAATCTGTGTCAGGATACTATAGTAATAACTTGTTGCATCCCATCAGTTTAATCTTATCATCCACCACAGCCCTAAATTCACAAATGTAGATTGGTTTAAATACATTGCTTCTCCATATAGTCCCTTTCTTTCACGACCAGCTTTTACTGCAAAGCCATATTGTCCAAAAAAGAAATGGAGATGTCTTGACTTCTGCTCTGCTGCTATGAATATTTTACCTATCCCTCACTGGAAGTGAAATCTACTAAAATAAAATGGGTATTACCCCCCTCACCCATATTGTGACACTGATAAATCCATGAGGCCCATCACTCTGGCATCATCCATACACTCTCATAGTCATGGTAACTGTATTGTAGTAGGTTCCCTTTTAACTTCATATAAACTCATCACTGTAATGCAGACTCCTCTTCTCTATAAATTCCATACCCCTACCCCCCCCCCCCCCATAAAATTTGGAAAACGATGAAATCTGACATTCAGTCTTTAAATCTCCTCTGCGTAGTCCCTGCTGGCTAAACATAGTTATTCTCCTCCTCCAACTTTTACTCTGTAGTGGTTGCACTTTCAGGTGCAAAGGACAATATGGACTATAGTATCCTTAGCATCAAGCATTTACACTTTATTTGTGATCTCTCCTTTACTTTCCTTGACTGGTGTACCTCCTTCCCTCAAGACTTGCCAGGGGACAATTTCTCAGATTAACTCTTACAGTACATAAAAACTTGAATACAATGCTCATCAAAGCTTCATATTAAGTCCATTCGTATTTATTATATTTATGCTGCCCACTGGAGGTCTCCTTTCTGCAGGAAATCATGCTGAGTCTTGATTCTTTAGTAAATTACCTAGACCCTGTCCATCACTGTCATAGTTCAAGCTGGTTGAAACCCAACAAATCTAAAACAGAGACCCTTGCTGTGCATGCTATTTTGTAAGATTCCTGTGAGTTACCTCCTCCTCCATTATTTATTCTACATGGTGGAAATAAGATGGAGTTTGCGTTTAGCATGCATAATCTTGATTTTAGCCTCAGTGGTTAGCTGGTGATTAAGAAACAGCTCTCTGCTGTACTCAAGAAGTTATGCTTCTGTCTGAGGAACATCATAAGAATTGAACCTCTGACACCTATTGAAGCTCTTTTGTTGTTATTCATGCCTTAGTTTCCTCACATGCTGACCCCTGCAGTGCCAGATGCACTGGGATTCTCACCACTGAGGTTAACTGGCCACAGCTTGTGCAAGTTTTTGAATTATGATTATGAAGTGGAACATATTATTACCGGCACATAACCCTCATACTACAGACTTCACGCTTGGTTCCGTATCAAATTTAAAATATCTGTGTTGTTCCATTTTTCATTCCATGGTGTGGGTCATTCTTACCCAGAGGATCTAAATGACAACTACTACCCACCTTGGGCTTTGTGGTGTACTGGTATTAGCAATTCCTAAACATTACGTGAAACATCTGGTGTTTGATTCTTCATCTGTCAGACCTCATACCTTTAGAATGTCTGGCCACTATGGCTTTGGAGGGTATTCCACCCTGGCCTACTTTGGAGCTCCACAAAGTCTTCCTTTCTTTCTTTCTTTCTTTCTTTCTTTCTTTCTTTCTTTATTTCTTTCTCTCTTTCCCCCGGCAATAAAACTAAAGTTATTTTCAATAAAAATACTCAGAAATGACTTTCTGTTTGCTGCTTTCTAGATGAGAGACTCTCTTAGACTGCAGTTAAGTATAGATTAAGTCACACAGGTATGGAAGTTCCAAATTGTGAAAGGCTTATTACATGTAAGTACCTTTTATAACCACCAGCCACTGTAGAGGTTTAAGATCATGGAAATATGGGCTGATATGTAGCATCCATCTGAATCCTAGCATACAAACTTTTGCAACAAACTCTAATATATGAATTTCCACCACAGGTGGCTTTAGATTCCAAAGTAATTGTTAGCAATATGCATTAATCACTGTCCTGCGGTCTTGCTATGGGTTCACAATCTAACTCCTGGAATGGCTTCTCAGATGATAATAAGAATACTACACCACCACTGACACCTAATACTTAAATAGTTCTGCATTGAGAACCACACCAAGAATGGGCAGCCTAGAAACAGGGCTGAAATGTGTAGCCCCAATAAACATTTTAGGGACCAAATGAGAAACCAGGAAATGTAATGCACTGCATTATAAGCAGTTCAGTATTAACTACCCACCAGCACCTTATTCTGTATCACATGTACATACAAAAAGAGGCCAGTGAAGCATATGAAATTCAAACAGAAAATTCTTACATTTAAAATGATTTTGCTTTATAAGGCACCCAAATGAAGATCTTTAGTTAGTAGTGGCATTACCATGTTTCTTGGGAAAAGTGCAATAGAGCTAACTATATTGTGAAGAAGTTACTATGTCTCTTCCAGAGTAACTAACCAAAAATATTATTGCTGAATTCAAAGTTCTAGATTCATTCCATTTTCTGGACTTGTAGACCTGTTTTGTAATACAACTGTAAAAAATCATGCCGACATTATGTGGATGGATGGTCATTTACACCTTGAGGCTGTACAACATTTATATTCATGTTTATCATTTTTTAGACCTGTTGACAAATTAATAATGATGTATAAGTGAAGCTGTTTGCCATCTTGGTACATTTAATGATTTACGAATTAATAACAGTTGTCAATACATTACGTTACAATCATGGACGGCACAGTTGTGCAGCAGTAGCGTTGTCACTTCACAGCGAGAGGTTCTCCGGTTCGTCTCTCGGTTGGAGTACCTTCTGTGCAGAGTCTGCATGTCCTCCCTGCATTTGTGTGGGTTTCCATCGGGTGCTCCGATTTCCTCCCACGTTCAAAGACATGCATCTGGAGTGTTTCTCCCCGGGCCTCGGCTGAAAATTGCCTTTGTTCCAAGTTGGACTTTCCCGGTTAACAAATGTTTTTTATACAATTTTCTCAGTTATAAGACATTTCACAAATAAATAACTTCTATTCTTATAATGTTTTTACATCCAAAGTGAAAGCTGAAAAAATTATCATGTAAACTAAACAGAATGAATGCTAGTAAGACCAATGCGTTCATAGGTTCATAGGTTCATAGGTGTGTACTAGGCTAATGGTCCTGGAGCCTTTACAAGCATAGCCCAAAAAAATTGCACAGGCACCGTGCCTCCCAATGTTAGTTCACAGTGCCCCTATCTAGTAGAGCAACTGATGTGATCCCTGGGGTGAACTTTCTGTTACCCATCCACTCGTCAAGATTTTTTTTGAAGAGGGCCAGTGAGGTGCTCTGCTTGACATGAATAGGAAGCTTATTCCAGAGTATGGGCAGTCTTTGGGAGATGAACCTGTCCCTCCAGCATGTTCTGTTAATTGTTGTAATGAGATTGTGATCTCTGGATCATGCGGTGTAGGGGGATTGGGATTTCTTTAGGTGTAGCATTTCAAGCAGGGCTGGGTCGGACATGGCTTTGTAAGTCAAGCAGAGATCACCTCTAAGTAGGCGATAAAAGACTGAGAACAGCTGACGTTTTTTGAGTCTGTCCATGCAGAGCATGTGTTTAAGGCCTAGGATCCTTTTTGTGAGGTACTTTTGTGGCCTCTCCAGCTGTTGTAGGTGTCTGGTCAGGTACCTGCCAAACGGGGCGTTATATTCGATGATTGGTCTAATGAGGGATGAGTAGAGAGGGATGATGACCGCTTTCTTCCTGTATGCGAAACCTTTGTTATAAGATGTGCCACTTAGAAGGACTTTCTGACTACAGTGGCAATGTGGTGGTCGAAGGTGAGGTGGCTGTCGACCTGGGTGCCCAGACCTTTATGGCCACTTCAGTATTCAGTGGGCTCCCATCAACGTGGTAATTCATGGGAACTGAGTTTTTTCCAAAGGGGGTGATAACGCATTTTTTGGCATTAAGCTTCAAGCCATGGTTCTGACACCAGTCACTGGTCTCAGAGAGGCCCTTTTGTAGGATGTCTGCATCACTTGGGAAGTTGATAATGACTCCTAGCTTGCAGTCATCAGCAAACCTGGTCAGCCAGAGTCCTTCTGTGTTGGCCTGGACTTCTGAGAAGTAGATGCCAAACAGGAGAGGGACCAGGACCGAGCCCTGTGGGACTCCACTCATTACTGGTTGACAGTCTGACTTGGAATACGCAACTTTCACTCTATGGGTCCTGTCTGTGAGCCAATTTGCAACGCACCTAGTGATGTAAGGATTGATGCCTAGTTTGGTGAGTTTATCAATGACACCTGAGTGGGGAATGGTATCAAAGGCCTTGGCCAGGTCAAAGTAGGCTGTATGCACTGCCTTACCCTCATCCACAGCCTTTTTGACTGCTTTGAAGAAGTCAACCAGGATCAGCAGGCAGGATCTCCCTTTGACAAAGCCAAATGGTGTGGGGTCAAGAGTTTGGAGATTGCCTATATCTTTGTTAAGCAGGTCCATGATGATATGCTCTGTGCATACCAGACTCATCAGGCTAATGGGACGATAGTTCCCAGGGTCTGTAGTTGCTCCCCATTTATGGAGCGGTATGATTGTAACAATGTGCCATTCGTTAGGGACATAGCCTGAGGTAAGGCTGTGATTGAACAGGTCACACAGATGTGGTGCCAGTTCATTTTGTAGCTCATGTAGGATGCAGCCAGGGATATTATCAGGTCCCATGGATTCTGTATTCTTTGCTTTGGACAATGCAGCTTTTACCTGTGCCACAGAAATGGTGGGTACCAGGCTTTCTTCTGGTATTGTGATAGGGCCCTTGGGGAAGGGGAAGAGGGGTAAAGCTAGCACTGAATCTGTCAGCCAGTATGTTGGCTATATCTGTTGGCTCAGTATAGGAGGTGCTATTGTGCAATAACAGAACAAATCTGGGTATTGCCTTGGAGGTTTTTGATATAGCTATAGAAGGCTTTGCGTTTTTTTTTTTTGGTGTCAGCTGCAATTCTGTCTCCATTGCTGGCTTTAAAGGATTTGATAAGGGATCTCACCTTTTTTTTGAGACTGATAAGGGAGGTTTTCCAGTCTTGTGACTTCATTTTTTTCTGCAGCAGTTTCTTCCTTCTGCTGTAGAGTTTATTGATCACAGGGGACCACCAGATTGACTTTGTTATTTGGAGGAGAGTGTCTTAGTTCTATTTGGTATGGCAAGGTCCATGCATTTGTGTACATGCTCGTACAGTGCATTGGTATATGATTCGGCAGTCATGCAGCTATTTTTCATTGGAATGGGTGCTAAGAAGCTAGTCACCTCTGTTTTTAGGAGCCCAAAGTCAGATTTAGAGAAGTTTTTCAGGGTGTTTACCTTAGCTGGGGTTGTAGGTAAGATGATTTCCATGGTGATCAGTTTGTGGTCGGATTTAACCAGGGAGGAATTGACTATAGGTGTGGAACAATGATCTTCCATGTTGGTAATAACTAGGTCAAGGATGTTGCTTCCTCTAGTGAGGGTCAGAATGAGCTGGTCCAGAGCATTGAAATTGATAAATTCCTGTACATTGGTACTGGAATAGTTTTCCCAGTTGATGGAATGATAGTTGAAATCACCCAGTATGTGAGTAGTGGGTTGGACCTTGATAGATTTCAGGATGCTTAGGAACTTGGAGTGAGAATCTAGGGACATGTTTTGGGTTCTGTAGCAGGCTATGAATTGTATCGCCATCTTAGCTAGTGTTAGTTGTATCTGAAGTATCTTGGATGCATCATGCTGGGCTACCAGTACAGAGGTGTGCGTGTCTTTTAAGAATATGGATACAACACTGCCTTTGGAGGTTCCAGCCATATTATGGGGCTGAAAGGTATGGAATGAGTTGTAGCCTGGGAGTGCAGGGGTTCTTTCTGCCTCTTTAAACTAGGTCTCCGTTACAGCAAAGATGTCGACATTCTCCATTTTGAGGAGAGCTTTGAGCGAGTGCATCTTGAAATTTAGACTTCTAGCACTCAGCAGCATGACCCTCAGATCGTATTTGCTTGTAGCTGTTACGGTGAAATTTTTGTCTTTGGAACACTGCCTAAAAAAGACACTATAGGGGTGGCAAGAGCCTTAGCCAATACCTGGAATCCCAGGGGTCACAGATGCAGGCCATCTCTGGCAAAGCATCACGGTCTGTTGATCGTGTCGTTCCAGGCAGTCAGATACTGGATCCCCTTAGAATGACACCAGAAACTTGGCCAATTGTTAAAGTGAATCATTTTCTTCTCATACTGTGGTATCATTTCCATCTCAAACTCACCAGTGAATGGAGCTGTGGGCAGCAGCACAGACTCTACATTGTGCTCTATAGGGGGAAGAGTTGTACAGACCAAATGCTTTGGATATCTACTGTGGTGCACAGTATCCTCAAGATAGGAGAACATGGATCACAGACTGCATGCTGTGCCAGGGCTAGCCACTCGATGGTGTAAAATAGGGTCTATATCAGAATGCCGAAGTTAATACTTCGAATCACTAAAGATCAAACTTTAATGATCAAAGTCTTAACACTTTGAATTCCAATAAAAATATTTTTAAAACTAAATAAGACAAACAAAAGGGTGTAAGCAGGGGGCCAAGACCCCCTGCACCCCCACGTAGGGGGGTGTGCCCCAAACCCCCCGCTCTTTAGATATACCAACTCTGAGATTGCGCTACAGTGTAGGAAATGGCAATCTTTTGTTTCCGCACTATATTGCACTGAAGTGCGATCTCAGAGTTGGTATATTTAAGTAGCGGGAGGACAGCCCCCCCCACGTGAGGGGTGCAGGGGGCTTGCCCCCTGCTTACACCCTTTTGTTTGTCTTATTTACTTTTAAAAATACTTTTATCAGAATTCAAAGTTTTAAGACTTCGATCACTAAAGTTTGATCTTTAGTGATTCGAAGTATTAAAACTTCAGCACTCTGATATAGACCCGTAAAATATGTCTCTAGGTGATTCGATTATGTTGACTAATGTCACCAAAAATGGACATGGATAGTTACCGGTGATAAGAGGGTTGAGGACCCAGCCTCCTCTGACCCATGCCAGGGACCTGTGCTAATGGCGGGAGGGGTATATGTGCCCCTATTGGCCAGTGTGTGCCATAAAGGCCAGCAGCCCTGGGTCAATAAGCTACTGGCTGGCCGGTTTCTAGTTGACCAGCCTGGGTTACCTGGAATAGCTCTGTTGAGAGAAAGCTGGATGTAAATCCAACCAACCTGCCAAACATGAACTGAGAATTGTTATGCTTAATGTAGGTTCACTGACAGGATGCAGCTTGGAAGTGGATGACATGATGATATGTAGGAGGCTGGACATCCTATGTATCCAGGAGATAAGATGGAAGGACAGTGCAGCAAAGCCACTTGGCATGGGATCAAGACTCTGCTACTCAGGTGGAGGGCAGGCTAGAAATGGTGTAGGAATTGTGGTGAGAGAGAGGCTTCAGAAGGCAATAAGGGATATCATCAGAATTAATGACAGACTCATGGCAGTCAGACTCCATTGTAATAACAGAGCAGTATTCATAATCTCATCCTATACCCAACAGCAGGGTTGAGATAGTGAGGAAAAGAGTGCATTCAGACAGCAGTTGCAAGACCTACTAGATAAAGCAGAACAACATGAATTGGTGTTGATAATGGGTGACTTGAATGCACACATTGGGACAGACAGAACAGGATATGAGGACTGCCTGGGTCCACATGGGTGGGGGAACAGGAATAAAGAAGGAGAAGCCATTCTAGACTTCTGTCTGGCAAATGGCTTGATAGTAGCCAACACATGGTTCAGAAAGAGAGACAGTCACAAGATCACATACAAGAGTAGTCAACATGCAACTCAGGTAGACTTCCTCCTCGTAAGGAAAAGGTACTGGGGCAGAATCCATGATTGCAAAGTCATCCCCAGTGAAACTGTTAGCCCACAGCATAAACCACTAGTTGCCACAATTAGCTGCAAGCAGTGGTCAGAGAAGGCTCTAAGGTCAACAGAGACCAGGCTGAAGACCTGGAAGTTGACTGGAGAGAAAGTACAACAGTTCAAGGACCTACTCAGGGCTCTAGCACCCCAAGAAGAGGAGGAAATAGGTGGAGTTGAAGAAGAATGGCAGCACCTAAACACAGCATGTGTTAGGACTACAGAAAAGATATGTGGCTGAGCCAGGTATGGAAATAAGGTGCATAAGGAAAGCTGGTGGTGGAATGCAGAAGTCCAGGAAGTCATCAAAAGAAAGAAGGAGTCCAGGAAGAAGTGGGAGATAGAAAAGACTGTCCAGGCTAGGAAAGACTACTGGTTGGCTAACAAAGAAGCTAAGAAAAAAGTTGCAATAGCAAAGAATAGGGCATCGGAGGCACTGCGCCACCTTCTGAAAAGTGACTCAATAAGGGGCACAAAAAACTATATCAGATTGCAAGGTAAAGACAGAAAGATAAAGAAGATAGTTAGACACCCGTCATAAGGGATGGCAGCAACAACTTGCTCACCAGCCCAGAGGACATCAAAGGCAGATGTGGCATTTCCACCAGCTTCTGAATGAAGAAAACCCTACAGAAGCTGTACTTCCCCAGAAACAGCTTACAATGAGAGAAGAAGAGGAGCCCACCCTAGAAGAAGTAAGGACAGCACTAAGGAAGATGAAGTCAGGGAAAACAGCAGGCTCAGATAAGGTCACAGAAGATATGATAAAGATGTTGGGTGAGATAGGGGAGAAATGGCTCCTGAGGGTACTAATAGCAATGTGGAGAGAAAGGTGTATCCCAGATGACTGGAGAATAAGCATACTCATGCCAGTGTACAAGAACAAAGGGGACATCCACAACTTTGGGCAGTATAGAGGCATCAAACTCCTATCACATTGCATGAAAGTTCTGGAGGGGGTGATTGATAAACAGATATGCAGAGTAGTAGAATGTAAGATGGGAGATGAGCAGTTTGGATTCAGATAAGGATGCAGCACAAGTGACCCGATGTTTGCAATGAGACAGATACTTGAGAAGAAGCTAGAGATGAGGAGAGAGTCCAACTGGGCATTCCTAGACTTGGAGAAAGCATATGACAAGGTCCCAAGAAAGCTGATCTGGGCAGTACTGCGGTGGTTTGATGTCCCAGAAACACTGGTAGAATTAATACAGGCTATGTACAAGGACCCAATGACTCAAGTACGGACAGTGTTTAGCCTCACAGAGGGGTTCCCAGTGGGTGTGGGTGTGCATCAGGGTTCAGCTCTGAGCCCACTGCTGTTCATACTGGTGATGGACAACATTAGCAAACAGGTTGGAGGGGACATATCAACCAAGCTGCTGTATGCAGATGATGTAGCAGTACAGGCAGACTCTGAGCAAGAACTTCAGCAAAGGATAGGAGA
This sequence comes from Protopterus annectens, assembly GCF_019279795.1. Classification (NCBI taxonomy): domain Eukaryota; kingdom Metazoa; phylum Chordata; order Ceratodontiformes; family Protopteridae; genus Protopterus; species Protopterus annectens. The sequence continues at coordinate 14,525,454 of NC_056751.1, forward strand.
ATGGCATGCAAATCTGAAGGCACACAGGATGAAACTAAGCACAGATAAGACAGTGGTAATGGCAGCAAATTGGGGAAATCAGAAGAAGCTGAGAATAAAGATAGAAGGGAAGATAGTGGAACAGGTAAACAGCTTCAAGTATCTGGGAGGGTGGTTGAGGAGAAGGGTAGTCTGCATGAAGAGGTCAAAGCTAGAATCAGAGGGGCTGCAGCCAACTGACATAGCGTAGCAGATGTAGTCTATGGCAGAAGAATGCCAAAGAAGCTGAAAAGTAAGGTGTACAAGACAGTGGTGCGACCAGTACTACTGCATGGTACAGAAACATGGGCAGTAAAGGCAGAACAGTTGAAGAAGCTAGAGGTGATGGAAATTAAGTGCCTGAGAAAAGTTTTTGGATGCACACTGTGGGACAGATGAAGAAATGAGGACATAAGTGCAGAAGCCAAAGTAGCTCCAATTGCAGAAAAGATCAGAGTACAGATTACGGTGGTTTGGGCACACATGTAGAAAAGCAGAAGACAATCTGGTGAGAAAGATTTGGGACAGAAAGGAAGAAGGTAAGAAGAAGTGAGGATGTCCAGCAAAGAGGTGAATGGATTGTGTGAAAGAAGTTCTGCGACAGTCAGGCGTGAGTGTTGAAGAAGGCAGGAGTGTGGCACTGAATCGAGAGAGTTGGCGAAAGTTAACACGATACCCCGACCCCATGTAGAAAAATGGAAAAAAGAGGGCTGATGATGATGATGATGATGATGATGATGATGATGATGATGACTGTGGTATCATTCTGGGTGATGGTAGAATACTGTTCAGGGATAGGGTCATACCTGACTGTGCCACATAATCCGAGAGTTCCATCACATCTCTATTCATGTAGTCCAGGGCGGTACATCTCAGGTCATTCACACACACATGGACAATGATTGAGTCATATTTGTACTTGTTGTGGAGTGACCTGAGTGCATGTGTTATGTGGTGGATCCTGGCACCTGATGGACAACTGACTGTCACCTTCTCCTTGTTCAGCCTAGTGAGTGGGACATCAGTGTGCCTCACAATTGAGTCTCCTATGATTAGTACATTGGGCAAAGTGTTTTGCCTTAAGGGCTTAGGTTGAGGGGTACACTGTGGTGGTGAGGTGGGTGTTCAGGGTTTGGTGTTGTGTTCTGGTGGTTGAGTGCATTTCTGTCTCTGGGGTCTTTGTTGTTTGGGCCAGTTTATGAGAGCCTCCGCGAAGGTGGGTGTATGGTTGGTGTTTCTATGTGTGGGTTGTGATGGTTGGTGTATTGGAGGTCTGTGCATTCTACATAGTGAGTTGCAGGTGTTGACCTGGTCTTGGTTGGAGTGTGCACTGCTTCCAGTTTGGTGGTATGTGCATCTCACACATGTATGAGTGTTGGGAGGTAAGAGGAGAGGGTTGTTTGTGTACATTAGACAGATGCCACACTGTCTCAGAATGCCCAAGTGTACCAGGTTAGCTGGAGAAAACACAAGAAATTGTCCTACAATCATACCAGGAGGGCTGGTCATAGCTAATAAGTACTGGTGCTGTTACTGCGTAGGAACAGCTAGTGCTGATAGCACCTAAGTGTGCTACAATAAATGCTACAGAAGTCTGTTAAACTGCTAACCGATTAAGCTAATTAAAGTGCAAGAAATAAAAGAACAAGCACGTTCTAAGGGAAAAATGGAAGAGCAGACTTTCTGGTACCGGTAATAGTTTACCTCAGCTGAGTGCCGCTGCATGGTGTACAAACCCACACAAACACAGGCTTTTAAACCAGAATGCTGAAAGGGATGGAACAACTGCCCAAACCACCAATAACCTATAGTTTCTGGGCCATAAATCATTCCTGTTGTGGTAGATAAGCTACCTAGTGCTTACCACTCCCACGGATAAGCTAGAAGGCTTCCTTCCAACACAGAAAGGTCTGGGGGAGACTCAAAAACATAGAAAACAGTCCTGGATACAGCAAATGTGTATCTGGACTAGACTAGTTACAGGAAAGGTGGGAAACAAGCTTAGAACTTTTTTTTTTTTTAGAAAAGCAGTTAAAACAGTAGCAAAAACACTTTAAATGCAGTACAAGCTAGCACATGGTGCTTGGTTATACTTCATCCAATGATATAAAAGCTTGCTTAAGTAGCAAAATTACCTCTGGGGTTGTAAGCATTAAAGGTATATTCTTCCTTCACTCAGAGCTTGCTGCTTTTTCTGTATATATCATGAGTGGGGTTTTCTTTAAATTATGACTCATTGTATAGTTGATAAGCTATGCTAATCTGTATCCGCACACCTTTATCTCAGCAAATTCAGTCTGTCTCAAATGCAAAAAGAGAAATGGTTCTGCTCTATCATAATGCATTCAAAAGAACATCATCAATCTTACTGTATGATGTTTCTTGTAAAATTTGCAGGATGTCATAGCAGTTTCACATAAAAGATTTAATAAAGAGTAATGAGCATAGTTTTAAAACTGCTTTAACTACCTTAGTGCTCACATAAAATGAAATCATGCAACCAGCACTATGAAATTAATCAAGTTTGCACAGTTAAATACTTAAACATTTATTAAAATTACACAGTGCAGAATGAAAACATAGTGACTCTATTAAATTATTTAACATTGTCCAACTACACCATCTCCTAAAACTAATTAAGTTCATGATAGATTGATCTACTGTTAATTCATACCCTCTGTATGCTTTATCATCTTCATTTACAGCACAGTAACTAAAATGCACACATTTTCTAGTTCTGCTAAAGAAAGGTGCTGCTGAATCATTTAAATAATTCATTGCTATTTCTTTCTGTTCCAAGGGCCAGATGTACTATTCAGTGGAAAATATGGATGATAAAGTTAAATGTACTTCAGCAAGAAAATAAACTTTTTACGCATTTTATTTTATTTATATATTTTGCATTTGTTAACTGGGATCATCCGACTGGACATGAGAACCCCTTCTTTCAGCAGGGCCATGGAGAGAAAAGCTGTACATGACAATAAAAATGACAATAAACTGTACAAGTTCCACAAGACAAAAGCAATAATAATTAAGAGTACACTGGGTATCTATAAGAAAAAAAAAAACATAAAATTGAAATCTTTACATATAAAATTAAAATCTTTATATATATATATATATATATATATATATATATATATATATATATATATGTGTGTGTGTGTGTGTGTGTGTGTGTGTATATATATATATATATATATATATATATATATATATATATATGGGTCTACTTCTAATGACCGAACGCATTCACGACAGTGAAATCACCGACGCCAGAAACCCGACAACACACAAACCCGACAACGCGAAACACCGAACACCATAACACCGACACACTACACGTAAACAACACAGTACACTACAACACATATCCACTAGCCCTAACCCAAACCCTAACCCTAAGGTCCGACACTACCGACACTCTCCCTACCTGCACCCTAACCCTAACTCACTTACACACCCCGAACCCCAAGCTCCGACACTACACACTCTCCCTACCTGCACCCTAACCCTAACTCACTTAACCCGAACCCCAAGCTCCGACACTACTGCACACTCACCTATCACACACCCTAACCCTACATCCCTGAGTATTGCACACTTACCTGTCCGCTCCCTACTCCTAAATCCCTCACTATCGCATACTTACCAGGTCGCGCTTACACATTCCCCTTGTCGGTCTTCCGTCTGTCGGGATTCGAAGGTCGGTCAACTGCGTTGTCGGGTTTCTGGCGTCGGTGATTTCACTGTCGGCGAATCGGCGTTTCGGTCATTAGAAGGAGACCCATATATATATATATATATACACATTGCATTTCTTTCCATGTTGCATGCAATCATTTAAGAGGAAATGTGGGCTCAGTTCATCCTAGTAATGTGCATTGGCAGATGTAGGATTGTCTTAGATGCTATCTGAGATCTTCTTTAAAAGTTTGTAGTTTAGTTTGCTTGAGGAGGGGATAGAGATTCAAAGCTTAGAGACATAGCGGGAGTAGACTGCATCTCCTGATGTATTTTTAGAGTTGCTTATAGTGAGGAGAGATTTATCTTGGAAATGTAGATATCTGCTTGGGTTAGAGTACAGGATCATTGATTTAAGGGCTGGCATTTGTCTGGGTTATTTCTTAAATTATGTATGACTACATGGATTGGTTAAGGATGTTGGGGAGTTTGATCCAGTTTAGTAGTCTGCGGGTTTGACAGTGATGGGTATGATAGGAGGAGTTTGCAGAAAGTTTTACAATGTTGTTGTAACGTTGTTCAGTTTTTGTTCTTTGGAGTTCTGGCAGGTTGTGAAGTTTTGACAGGCATATAGTAGCATGTGCACTAAGTAGGTTTTTGTAACTGTTTCTCTGGCTTTATCTATGAGGTATGGTTTGGCCCTATACAGCAGGCCGATCTTTTGATGTATCCTTTGGATGTGGGAATCGCATCTCACATTATCATGTATTGTGACTCCAGGAAGTTTAGTGTGGAGTACAAGTCCAGTCTTAGTGTTGTTTTACGTAGTAACGTTTAGCTGCTCTTTACATTGTGGGTGTGATTTAGGAGTAAAGAGGAGCAGCTTAGTTTTAAGGGGGTTCAGTAGTGGTTGTAAGTTATCTAGCATGGTTCTGATGAATGTAAAGGTTCTTGGGTCAGTTCTTGTAATCTCTGCAGGGTAAGGGCAGAACAGATTACTGTAGAATCATCAGCACATTGTATCAGAGTAGCATGTTTGGCTGTTGAATGCAGATTGTTTGCATTAAACAGCAGTGGTCCAAGTATGGATCCCTATAATGTGCCAACTTTCACAGGTAGGAAGGAGGAATACTCACTTTGCCACCTGACAGCCTGCTATCTATCTGATACCTGGAAGCTCTCTTTACCCTAAATGCTGATCTCTGTGCAGTCTCCGAGACGTGGTTTAAACTTGCAGGCACCATGCCAACAGTGCAGGGTTATAATGCCTTCTACACATTTAGACCTGCTACTTCACAGGCAGGGACTAAATGTGGTGATGTCTCTATTTACATCAAAAATAAATATACTTCAAGGCTGGTCAAACAGGACAATGCACTTCGGCTGCTCCATGTTCAAATCATCATAGGTAAAATCCAGTACCACTTCCTTGCAAGCTATAAGCCTCCCTCTATGACCCAGGAAACCCATACCATGTATTTAAACTTATTTGAAACACTAACCATCCAACCCAATACCATATTTATGGGTGACTTTAATTACCCTACTATTAACTGGGAATACTATGTGACACCAAACATCCATGCACAGAGATTCCTGGATTTTGTAAACATAAACTCCCTGGACTAGATAGTCAATACACCAACCAGGGGTGCAACCATACTGGATCTGGTCCTCACTAATATGGGAGAGTGCTGCACACTCCCTAGTGTAATGTCTTCTCTGGTAAGGTCAGACCACAAACTGTTCTCCTTTGAAGTAAAACAAAAACCTGGACCCGCAGCTAAACTGGAACTATTCTAAGGCTAACCTCTTGCTATTAAGTGAGAACCTGGCAAAATTTCAAGCCCCTATAAAACCTGAAAACACTTCTGCCTGTGCAGAACTGTTCACAGAAACCCTGCACAAGCATGTTAATAGCTGCATAGAGGCAGCTGTACCCACTAGGAAGAAGCACAGAACTAACTAAAAAAACAAGCCACCCTGGTGGAATCACAAAATTAGCCGGATGTATAACAAGAGGAAGAAAATCATGGCAAAAATTAGGAGGTGCAGCACCCAGCAGGATAAAAGCTCTCTCATCAGACTAAACAAACAACTCAGAGGACAAATAAAGTTTACCAAAGCCAAATATAAGGTGAGTTTGGCCTCCCAGGCCAAGGACAACCACAAAGCATTCTTTAGCTATGTCCGCAACCTAAAAGGTAATACACAGTTGCATGAAGAGATCATTGTAAATGCAGCCACCTATACTGAGCCAGAAGATATAGCAAACCTCCTGACTGATAAATTCAGCTACAACATTTCTCCTCTCTCCCCCACAATCTTCCCTCAGGAAATATCATCACATATAACCCCCCCTACAATCACTAGGGAACAGGTCCTTAATGCTCTCTCAAAGACCAAGAACACTGCATCAATGGGCCCAGACAATATCCCAGAATGCCTTCTAAATAGCATGAAACATGACCTATCAGGGCCTCTGGAATTTCTATTTAAATGTGGCCTCCAAACTGGCTTTGTGCCTCATGAACAGAGAAAGGCAACAGTCATCCCTCTGCACAAAGGTGTGCCATCTACAGACCCTGGAAACTACAGACCCATATGTCTCACTAGTTTTATATTTAAAGTCATGGAAAGAATTATCATGAAGATGATCAATAAAGTATAGTAAACCTCCAGACACTGGACCCAACCCAGTTTGGTTTCGTCAAGGACAGATCATGCCTACTCAACCTGCTGGACTTCTTTAAGAAGCTCACCAAAGCAATGGATGAGGGCAAAATTGTTCACACTGCCTACCTTGACCTGGCCAAGGCATTTGACACAATACCCCACTCAGGCATTGTTGACAAACTCATGAGGTTAGGTACAAACCCTTATGTCACCCGGTGAATAGCCAACTGCTCACAGACAGGACCCAGGAAGTTAGAATTGGGGAGTCCACCTCTACAAAGAGGCCAGTCACAAGTGGAGTCCTTCAGGGATCATTCCTTGGGCTGCTCCTTTTTGGCATTTACTTCTCAGAAGTCAAGGCCAATGTCAATGGTCTCTGGCTGACTAAATGTGCAGATGATTGCAAATTAGGAGCTGTCATAAAATCTCACACTGACACAAATGTTCTCCAGGCGGGGCTAACACAGACAAACAATTGGTGTCAGAGTCATGGACTAAAACTAAATACCAAGAAATGCATAATAGTATTCTTTGGGAAATCATCTATCCCTGGTAACTATCATATTGACAACACACCCTTAGAGTTGACCCAGTAGTCAGGGACTTAGGGACACACATAGATAGTAATCTAGCCTTTGATCATCTCGTGTCTACAATGGTGAGGAAATCATTCTATGTTGTGCAACTTATAAACAAAGGTATGGCATCTCCAGGAAGTCATTGTTCCACTGTATTTGGAATTAATCAGACCTATCATTGAGTACAATGCCCCCTTTGGAATGTACCTAACCAGGCATATCCAACAACTGGAACATTCACAGAGGTTTCTCACTAAATGAGTGCAGGTTATAAGTAATATATCCTATGCAGACTGCCTCAAGGCCCTATCCCTGCATTCTGCCTCCTACAGACTTTTGAGGGAAGATCTATGCCTGGCATACAGGGCACTATCAGACCCCACTCTGATGGACCTCCTGCATATCCTCAAAACAAACAGTACCAGAATTACCCATTCTAAAGACTTAAACCTTGCCTGTGATATAAATAGGACCTGCTGGAGAGATAGGTATGTATCCCAGAGACTACCCCGTCTATGGAACAGGCTCCCCATCTATGGAACAGGCTCCCTGTCCATGTAAAGCATAGTTCCTCCCTAATCCAATTCAAGTGCAACTTGGACAATTGGATGGGAAAATGGAAATTCATCCCTGGTTTGACACATATGTCTCTAATGCAAACAGGTAACCTGTAAATGGTTCATCTCCCAGGCCCATGTTTACAGTTATCAAGGGTATCAGAACTTGTCAGAGTTTTGGGATTCATGGCTAGGCTTAAAAAGGCCCTTGTGGTTGTTGGCCTAATAAACACCTACAAACCTATAAGTAACTTTTAAACCAGGAGAGACAGGGGTAAGAAAGGGATCTAGAGAAGAATGTTTTTGCAGTAGCACTAGCAGTAGTTGGTATCTACTTCTCTGAAGTACAGGCTAACACAGAAGGCCTCTGGGTGATGAGGTTCGAAGATGATTGCAAACTAGGAGCCATGATGTGGACATTACAGAAGGGCCTCACTGAGACAGATGCCTGGTGTCAGAGCCATGGCCTCAAGCTCAATGCCAAAAAGTGCAGTGTCATCCCCTTTGGTAAAAACTCTGTACCCATGAGCTACCTAATGTGTGACCAGAGACTTTGGGACCAAGGTGGACAGTAGTCTCTCCTTTGATAGTCACATCACCACAGTAGTCAGGAAGTCCTTCTACGTGGCACACCACATCATAAAAGGGTTCTCATCCAGGAAAAAAGAGGTCATTGTTCCCCCTCTACTCGTCACTCATTAGACCCATTATACAGTACACTCCCCTTTTGGAATGTACCTCACAAGACATCCGCAGCAGCTGGAAAGGCCACAGAAGTACCTCACAAAGAGGATTACTGGCCTCAAACAAATGCCCTACACTGGCCGCCTCAAAAAACTCCAGCTTTACTCCATAGCATATCGCCTACTCCGAGGTGATCTCTGCCTAACATATAAAGCTATGTCAAACCCAGAGCTGTTGGACATGCTACACCTAAAAAAATCCCAATCCCTCCAAGCTACATGCTCTAGGGACCTAAACCTTGTCACCACAATAAACAGGACACACTGGAGGGATAGATTCCTGTCCCAGAGACTTCCTATACTCTGGAACAAGCTACTCATCTATGTCAAGCAAAGTTCTTCATTAGCACTCTTCAAGAAAAATCTTGATGAGTGGATGGGAAATAGGAAATACGCCCCTGGAATCACTTCTGTGCCTCTGTTGGACAGTGGCACAGGAAAATAACTTATTAATGGTCTCTGCGAATTGTAATAAAGCTGTGGTAGTACTATGGTTGTATTGAAAGTGGGTAATTTACAGTAAAATAAGGTTTGTATGCATTTTTCAAGGAGTTTAGATATGGGGTGTATTATAGAGATTGGTCTGAAATTAGCAATTTATTAAACAAGTCTCCTTTCTGAAGTTGCACTACATATGCTGTTTTCCAACATTCATTGACTGATCTGTTTATTAAAGATGGTTAAATAGTAGGTAAGGACATCTGCAGCTATTTTTGATATTTTGGAGGAAAACTGTCCCTGGCTAGGGTACTGGTTTTCAGTTTGAGGATTTTTTTTTTTTTTTTAATATTAGGTTGGATGCAGGTTTTAAAGAGAAGTGTACTGACTGAGAGTTGCATTCTAGCAGAGGTATAGAATTGGAAATAATGACAAAGTGTTTTTTTTTTTGTACTGAGTTGATGGATTGTATAAAGTGATTGCTGATTTTATCTGCTCTTGTTGATGGGAGATACTCATTTGATGGGTTTGGTTGCAAATTGCAGCCTGGATTTAATAAGCTTGAGATTGTTGCCAAAATGAGTTCTGGATTATTTTGATGAGTTTCCTGTGCAACACAGTAGTGATTGTTTTGTGCAGTTTTATGCTACGTTTAGTTGTTTCCTTGAGTGCATGAAGTTTTGTAAGTTTTCCTGATTTTTTTTTTTTTAAGATTGTCATGATTTCCAGGCTTTATCCCTTAGTCTTGTTAGTTGTTTAGTTTTGTGTGATAACAAGGGAACAGCATTCAGTTTAACATGTTCATTTTGCATAGTAAGAAAGATTTTATTGAATTCAAGTACAACTTTATCTAAAATTAGTGTTTTTAAAAATGTCTAGTTGTATGATTTTAAAGTAGAAGGGAAAGTCTCTGCACTGAAGTTAGGTAGCTTCTGCCCTAAGTTGAAATGGTATTGCCTAGAGAGTGGCTAGGGATTCTATTGGCAAAGGTGTGTAGGCAGTCACTTAGGGAGTCAAGTGCGGTGCCTGTGGTGAAGATACCTCAAGGATGTGATGATAGTATCCATTCTAATAGTGATGCTATGTTTGTGGGGGGTTTATTTTACGTTAGCAAATGTTGAAAACATCGAAAACATAAATATCGACACCAAAACCTCGAACAACAAAAACATCGAAAGCTAAAAATGTCGAATAGAATAATACCGAACAGTCATGGTTGGCCAACATCAAATCCAGCATACTACACAGCAACAGAAAGTAAATAAATAACCCTACAAACCACCTTAACTCTACCCACTAATCAATACAGAAATAACACAACATAACATACTAAATTGCAACACTACATTAATCTAGCACTTTATTATAATTAATTTGTACATCAGTACAACAAATACCTATAAATACCTAACGACGTAACCATCAAACTTGATATTGTGGGGGGCTGTGCCCCCCACACCTCCCCCCAAATATATATGCCAACTCCGAGATCACACTACAGTGAAGAAAGGGCAAGTCCGGCATTTTCAGTAAACTTTTTTATGGTACACTTTTACTTTAATACATACATGTACACCACTGTGGTCCTTTATCTATTCACTGAATGCCATTCGCACATGTCGTAGTGATGTGCTATGCCACTAAATTCACTGCGGCCAACTAATACTTTTTGACAATCCAATTTTCGCTATTTACAGCTTTCGACATTGCCAGCTTTCGACATATAGTGGTCGATATTTATGTTGTCAATCTTTTTACAGTTTGACAATGTAATATAAACCCATTTGTGAGTTTATTGCATCTGGTTGGAGTATTTATGAGTTGTCTAAAGATGTAGAGACTGATTTTGGTAGTGGGGGGGGGGGGTAGATAAAATTTTGAACCAGCCTATATTGAATTCTCCTAAAATTATTATTGCATACAAAGGCAGATATACAAAAACAAGAACCTTGCCTTCAAGTTTACTCACTGGCACCCAAGTATAAACCTTTAAGTGTGCATCATATACAAAATATGCTCAATTAACTTCCAATGTATTTTGTAGATAAAACTCAGGAAAGTGTGTGTGTGTGTGTGTGTGTGTGTGTGTGTGTGTGTGTGTGTGTGTGTGTGTGTGTGTGTGTGTGTGTGTGTGTGTGTGTGTGTGTGTGTGCATTTTTATAAAAGTCAGTCTAAGTATTAATTCCTCTGAATAACCAAGCTGGCTTTAAGCTGCCTTCAATTTTATCATTGGCACCACTGTGCATGGTTCTAGTGTGTCCTAGTTTCTTTTTAAAGGTATTTAGTTTTTTGTAGGAAAAAAATAGAGAATAGCCTTAGCAACGTGCATGTTTTGAGATGCAAAATGCCTTATTGTATCCCAACAGTGATGTTCGCACATTGAAGGTTATCACTGTAATACACTGAATGTAACAATGTTCTCAAACCATCAAAAAAATGGCATGAACAATCAAAAAAGAGAAAGATAGAAAAAGAAATAAAGACTCCTGTTCATTATCAGAAGTTATTCTACATCACTGTGGTCTGCAAGATAACACTGAATTTATACATTGATTATTTAATATGGCAGCAAATATTTTCTGATTTTCTGCTGTTCTCATTTATTATGGATTCCAGCCATGTTATTCTAATCTGGCTTTCTTTTTCAAAATAGAAGCTTCAAAAGTGTTTGGATACAGAAGGATGCAAAAGCATGTTTCTGAAGTCTGTCAGCATCCTTTAAGACATTGGCTCAATTTTCAGTTGACTTTATTTTGAAAAGACATACAACTAGAAGCCTGTTCTTAAGACACATCTAATGTAGTATTCAATTTATTTTTATTTATTTATTTTACATTTGTTGACCGGGCTAGTCCAGCTGGATAATTTCCATTTTCAGTGGAGGCCCGGGGAGAAAAGCTCCACAGATTAAAATAAGGTTATAGAGATTAAACAATTACAATAAATGCGTGAGAAACAGACAGTGAGCAACAATGCATACATATTATTTTAGATAAAGTAATACAAAACACATAGTACTATCTTCGTATTGAGAAAGGCATTAATTGTTTACAGTAATATTATGCGAGAATAGGGTAAATACATATTTTAAAATGTAAATACATAATTATAACAGGCTGTTTTTTTTTTTTTTTTTTTTTTATTTATTTTTTTTTGAGAGCAGTAGAAACAGTACAGTCATACAGTTGTAATGTCATTTGTGATGACAGAGAAAGATAGATTTGAAATAAGGAATTCTGATAGTAAAAAGAATAAAGTAGATTCAAAACATGTATGATTCCATTTAACAGCCTGTCTTCTGTTTTATGTAACTTAGGGTGGCACAGTCATGCAGCAGTTAGAAATGTTACCCCACTGTTTTTGGTTCTCTGATTCATTTCCAACTGAGGTGCCTCCTGTGTACACCTCATGTGGGCTAACTGTATCTGTGTGACTTTTTGTGGGTAGATTCTGGATTATCTCCCTGCATTTGAGTCAGTTCTTCCTAAGTACAGTCTGTATGTGGTCTAGATATCTGAGTTTTTCCTGGGTACAGTCTGTATACACTCCCCGTATCTGTGTGAGATTTTCAGGGTTACATTTTGCATGTGCTTCCCAGTATCTCTGTGAATTTTCCTGTAGTACAGCCTGCATGTTCTCTGCAAATACGTATCAACATTTTCTAGCGACACTATACACTTGTTCCATATCTGTGTGAGGTTTTCCTGGGTACAGTCCACATACGTTCCCTGTACCTCTGTGAATTTTTTTCTAGATACAGTCTGCATGTGCCTCCTATATCTATATGAGATTTTCTTGTGTACCCCTGCACGTGCTTCATGTATCTGTGTTTTTCCTGGAAACAAGTCCCTATGCACTCCTTGCATCTGTGCAACGTTTTCCTGGGTACAGTCTTCATGCAAGCCCTGTATCCTGACTATGTTCATAGGATCATAGGAGGTTACTAGGCTAATAGCTCTGGAGCCCTTACATGCCTAGCCAAGAGTTTATCTCTAAAAAGAAAGCTCAGTCAGCACCTTTTGCCCCTGTCAATGAGAGACACAGGTGGAACTCCTGGGACAAATCTGTGTTTTCCCATCCACTAATCAAGGTTGCACTTGAAGAGGGTCAGTGAGGTACTCTGTCTGACATGTAAAGGAAAATAAGAATCAAACCCTGTACTTTGAGTCTGCAAGGTGAATACTTTAACCATTATGCCACGCTCCCTACCCCTTTTCTTTGCAATACTCTGCATGTGCTCACTGTGTTCGTTTGTTTTTTTTCTGTGTACAGACTACATGTGCTTTCTTTATCTGTGTGAGTTTTTCTGGGGTACAATCTGCAGGTGCTTCTTGTATCTGAGGGTCATTTTCCAGAATATAGTCCACATGTGCCCCTTTTCTTGTTTACATTATGTATGTGCTCGCATATCTGTGTGAAATTTTCTGAGGTACAGTCTGGATGGGTTCCCTTTCCCTATATTTGTGTGAGTGTTTCCTGAGTACAGTTTCCATGTGCATCCTGCAGGATGGCTAAATTATTTGGGAATTCAATGACTACTCCTAGCTTGAAGTCATCTGCAAACTTAGTCAGCCAGAGCCCTTTGGCACTGACTTTCACTTCAGAAAAGTAAATGCCAGACATGAAAGGTCCCAGCACAGAACCCTGGGGAACTCCATTATTGACTTGTCTCTTGGTGGAAGTAACTTACCCAGTTTTAATTATCTGCATCCTATCTATGAGACAGTTGGCAATTCAGCAGGTGACAAAGGGGTTTATTCCTATTTTTATTTAGCTTTTCTACTATGCCTGTATGGAGAATTGGGTCAAAAGTTTTGGTCACATTGAGGTATGCGTTGTGTACCATTTTGCCTTCATCCATTTCTTTGGTGACCTTTTAAAAAAAAATCCACCAGGTTGAGTAAGCATGATCTGCCCTTGACAAATCCAAACTGAGAAGGGTCTAGTTTGGAGGTTCCCTGTGTCCTGATTTATTAATTACATGATAATTATTTCAGTTGCTTTGTATATGAGGCTATAATTGCATGGGTCTATGAAAGGACCTCCTTTATGCAGGGGAATGGCTGTAGCTGTTCTCCATTCACTTGGTACAAAACCTGTATGGAAGCTGAGGCTGAACAGTGTTGTTAGGGGTGTAGCTAAATCATGCTTCGTGCTATTTAAGATGCATGCAGGGATATTGTCAGGACCCAATAATGCAGTATTTTTAGCATTTGATAGCACGTTTAGGACTTGATCTTGTGTGATAGCAGGGGGTGAGCCAGTTTCAGGCATATCTTGAAGGACAGATGGAGGGGAGAGTAGGGGTAAAATTAGAGCTAAATTTATCAGCCAGTAGGTTAACTATATATTCAGTCTCAGTGCAGATATCATTTACAATCAGCTCAGTGCATTGCTGCAGTTTGAGATTAGGAGCATAACTAAGAAACGCCTTGTGGTTGTCTTCAGCTTGGATAACTATTTTAGCCTCAGACTTGACTTTGCTGGATTTTATTAAATTAAATGTTATCTTTTTTATGTCAGTGACAAGGGCTCCAACATTTTAGGAATTACTCATCTTACTTTTGGTCAAAATTCTTTCCCTTTGATTGTAAAGCTTATTGATGTTATGATTCCACCGGGTAGGTTTGTTTCTGGAGTTTGCCCTACACTCATTCCTGCAGCATACAACTGCATCTATGCAGGTGTTTACATGCTGGTATACTGTGATGGCATACATTTCTGCATATTCAGTGGAGTCAACTGGGTTTGGGGGGATTTGAAGCTTGCCAATGTATCACATAGGAGTAGGTAGTTTGTCTTAATACATTTTTAAAGATACCTTGAGTGGATGGGATCTCTTGGTTTCATTTTTATTTCAAAGGCAGACTGCTTTATGGTCAGACTTAACAAGTGATGAGAATATGGAAAAACAAACCAGCCAAACTGCACTTCACCAACGGCAACTGGGATGACAGAACAGCAGATTTATTAAAATTATTTATTATTATTCAGATGTTTGAAGAAGTCTTAATTGTAAGACAAAAGCACTAATATTTCCTCAGAAATAGGAACACAGCTTCGGATAAAGTGCCCCTGACAAGCAAAGCAGTAAATCCAACAGAATGTAACTCCAGAGGCACACCACAACAATCGGAGCCGACCTTCAAAAAAACAGTTTAATGCAAATAAATCACACAATGCAAAGGCCAGTAAGCACTTTCACGTTTCACTGAACGTGTTTTTTTATGTCTGCTGAAAAGGACTTGGCATAGTCTAATTTTCTAATTTAGAATTTTTCACCTGTGTTGCTTTTCTATTGATTGTTTACTAAATTTTTCACCTGCGTTGCTTTTCTATTGATTGTTTACTGAATTTTTCACCTGCGTTGCTTTTCTATTGATTTTTTACTGAATTTTTCACCTGCGTTGCTTTTCTATTGATTGTTTACTTATTTGATTCTTTTTCCGATTTATTATCTATTTCTGCTACTAAATGAGCTTACACACAGAAAGATCTGAGGAAGCTCACTAGAAGTGAGTGAAAGCATTGTTACTGTTAGCGTTTAATCTCTCAAAAGCACCTCACTCCCCTTCAAACTCCTGGTATTATGACTGCAAGAGCCCCATAAAAGCAGGGAACAATCCTCATGGCATAAAAATAAAGAAGCTAATGATTTTTATTAAATTACAATGATCTGCAACAGGCCTGTATTTTAGTGTGTAACTGTTAAAGATTTTGAAAATGAGCGGGTTACTAGGGACAGTGGACAGCTTAGGATACTACATGCAAATTAGGTGAATTTCTTCCACCAACCATACACAAACACACACCCACACTTCTATGTGCAAATTAGGTGGATTTCTTCTGCCAACCAGATATACACTTTTACATGCAAATTAGGTGGATTATTTCCATCAACCACACAGTTACACCAAAACATATCTCCTCGCTTTGAGTCCAATCAAGCCAAATTTTTTGTCCACACCCTCCTGCTATAGCATTTAAAAATCTCTGTTACTATTGCTTGATCTAAAGAAGTCTTCTAATTGAAGAAAGTGCTCATCACAATTACCTTCAACAAAGATCTGAAAAAGATTTTTCTGTGGACTTTTAAACTGGAGCTCAGGAAGCGTATGCTCTTCATTCAAAATTGAAGGTCTGGTCATTATCTTTCATCTGAACTGCTACCATCTGGCATATCCTACATCCACTTTTATATCTATCTATATGTCTTTAAACACATATACATATAAACACACACACACACACACGTGTGTATGTGTGTGTGTATATATATATATATATATATATATATATATATATATATATATATATATACACAAGATTACTATCAGCTGCGTAATAGCATCAAGCTTGATTCCAGCAATATTGACATGGAAAAATTGAAAGTATAAGCATCAAAAGTCTTCAGCACTGAATCCCAAAATATCCAATCACTCTGGACCCAGGAACAAGTGCTAACATGGGTCCTGCAGGGGGCAAGTCCATGAGCTGGTTATTGTCATCTTTTGCTGTTGCAGCATTTGGACTTTCTGTCTCAACTTTGCTAGAACTGAGTTATCTGTCATCACGCACCTGATAGTAAGTCTCCCCCAGACTTTTTCTCACCCATGTTCAAGACCAATTCTTTCACCAATATTTTTGGGCATATACTTCTTACTACAAGATAATTTTTCCATACATTTCTTTTAGCAGCTTAGTACAGTTACTTTACATATCATTGGTAAGGAACCTTTTAGCATTTTACAACACAGTTTTGTAGAAAACAGACTTTCAACAATTTCATATCACTCTATAATAGCTATTATTAACTTCATTCTGCCCTTATTTCCATACAGTTCTTTTAAACTTCCTTTAACAATTATTTCACTTACTTTGCTTTCACAGAATAGCTTCTGTGACTGGCACTCTGCTTCTGGGTGTGCAAACAGGAAGCTATAGCTTAATTCAGAAATCAGTTAGGAATTCATTCAAATTTTTCATTGGGATGGTTGCTTCTATACCACCACCTCAATACACACACACACGCACACACACACACACACACACACACACACACACACACACACACACACACACACACACACACACACACACACACACACACTTCACTTATTATTATTCTCATCATCATCAGCCCCCTTTTTCCCATTTTTCTACATGGGGTCGGGGTATCATGTTAACTGTTGCCAGCTCTCTCAATTCAGTGCCACACTCCTGCCTTCTTCAACACTCAAGCCTGACTGTCGCAGGTCTTCTTTCACACAGTCCATCCACCTCTTTTCTGGACGTCCTCACTTCCTCTTAACTTCTTCCGGACTGTCCCAAATCTTCCTCACCAGATTGTCTTCTGCTTTTCTGCACGTGACCAAACCACTGTAATCTGTTTTCTTTGAGCTTTTCTGCAATTGGAGCTACTTTGGCTTCTGCTCTTATGCCCTCATTTTGTCGTCTGTCCGACAATGTGCATCCTACCACCCATCTCTGACACTTAATTTCCATCAACTCTAGCTTCTTCAACTGTTCTGCCTTTACTACCCAGGTACTGTTCACACCATTGTCCTGTGCAGCTTACTTTTCAGCTTCTTTGGCATTCTTCTGTCATAGACTGCACATGACATTCTATGCCAGTTGGCTGCAGCCCCTCTGATTCTAGCTTTGATTTCTTCATTCAGACTTCCCTTCTCCTCAACTACCCCTCCCAGATAGTTGAAGCTGTTTACCTGTTCCACTATCTTCCCTTCTATCTCTAGTCTAAGCTTCTTCTGATTTCCCTAGTTTGCTGCCATTACCACTGTCTTGTCTGTGCTTAGTTTCATCCCATGTGCCTTTTCCAGACCATTAAAATTGCGAATTTCAGAACATTTAAGTAGCATTAGAAATAAATATCTGACTATTGCCTTATATAAACATGCTATTATACACAAGACAGCTGTTTTCAAATTTATTATTATTGATAGAGTGTTGGAACACAGATCAATTAAAAGTGGTTGGCACAATGTTTTAAATAAAAAGGAAAAGTCCTGTATAGTAAAATTGGGGGATTGTTTCCACCTGGTCTTAATGAACATTTGTAATTGTTTAATGGGATTTAATTATTCCATTATGTTTGGATATATAAGATGTGATATGTACTGATGTGTTTTATATTGAAATAGGTCTATGGGCTGAAACTGGTCTGTTTCTGTACATTAAAAAGATATTTGCTCCAGTTGAGTGCTGGCTGTTAGTGTTTTTTGGTTTTGCTTTTTGAGCCTGTGCACCTGCCGTCCTTGCAGAGGTCTTGGTTTGGGGAATTGGCTACTATTAAGCCATTTGCCAGACAGAAGTCTAGAACAGCTTCTCCTTCTTTATTCCTGTTGCCCCATCCATGTGGACCCAGGCAGTCCTCATATCCTGTTCTATCTGTCCCGATATGTGCATTCAGGTCACCCATTATCAACACCAATTCATGTTGTCCTGCTTTATCTAGTAGATCCTGCAACTGCTGTCTGAATGCACTCTTTTGCTCATTATCACAACCCTGTTGTGGGGCACAGGTTGAGATTATGAATACTGCCGTATCATTACACTGGAATCTGATTGCCATGAGTCTATCATTAATTCTGATGATAACCCTCACTGCCTTCTGAAGCCTCTCACTCACCACAATTCTTACACCATTTCTAGCCTGTCCCACTCCTGAGTAGTAGAGTCTGGATCCCAAGCCAAGTGGCTTTCCTGCACTGTCTTTCCATCTTGTCTCTTGTATACATAGGATATCCAGCTTCCTCCATATCATCATGTCCTCCACTTCCAAGCTGTGTCCTGTCAGTGAACTTACCTTAAGCATAGCAATTCTCAGTTCATGTTTGACAGGTTGGTTGATTTTTACATTCAGCCTTCGCTCAACAGAGCTATCCCAGGTAACTCAGGCTGGGCAACTAGACAGCAGCTGTCCAGAAGCTTATTGACCCAGGGCTGCTGGGCTTTATGACAGCAACACACTGGCCAATAGGGGCACATATCCCCCTCCCACTGTTAGCATGGGTCCCTGGCATAGGTTGGAGTAGGCCGGGTCCTCAACCCACTTATCACTGGTAACTACCCATGCCCACTTTGGTGACATTAGTCAACATGACTGAATCACCTAGAGCCATATTTTACACCATCGAGTGGCTAGCCCTGCCACGGCGCCCAGTCTGTGATCTGCGTTCTCCTATGCTATGCTCCTGCATATGTCCGACCAGGTGGAGTACATCAGGATATGCCATTAGGCCTGATGGATGACATTTACGAATTCATAAAAAACTTCTCCATACGAATTGATGAAGTAGAGGAGATGCTTACCAACAATCGGATCTGGAAGAAAAGGACTGTTGATATTGGCATAGTATCAGCAGAGGATGCCCTTAATTACGGGTTCAGTGGGGTAATTCTTCGAGGTTCTGGAATCAAATGGGATCTAAGAAAGGTGCAACCCTATGATGTATATGACCAGGTGGAGTTTGACATTCCCATTGGTTCCAATGGGGATTGCTATGGCCGCTACCTCATTCGAGTGGAGGAGATGAGGCAGTCTTTGAGAATCATTATACAGTGTCTAAACAAGATGCCTATCTTGAGGATACTGTGCACTACAGTAGATGCCCAAAGCAGTTGGTCTGTACAACTCTTCCCCCTATAGGGCACCATGTAGAGTCTGTGCTGCTGTCCACAGCTCCACTCATTGGTGAGTTTGAGATGGAAACACTCAGCATGTTTTTTGGACATGGGAGGAACCCCATGGAGACACAGGGAGAACATGAAAACTCCAAACAGGCATTGTTTGGAGGTCAGGATCAAACCTTGTACCTTGTGCATGGGAGGCAAAGACCTTAACCATTATTCCAACTGGTCTCTAGCACTTCACTTTTTATTAGACACACATTAATTCAGTAACATTTCTATCCATTCTCATTGCGGTTGCCCACAGCAGGAATCAAGTTTTGCAAAAGGGTATCTGCTCTCAGAATGAGGAATTAAATTACCTCTCTCTCTCTCTCTCTCTCTCTCTCTCTCTCTCTCTCTCTCTCTCTCTCTCTATCTCTCTGCAGGATGGTGTTGTAACCCACAGAAGGCAGCAGTTATCTCATTCTCTACACACACTTCAGTTTTTATTAGATTGACATTAATTTAGTGATATTTCTAGGCCTTTGTGTTTTGGTTACCCATCTGCTGTTCCCTAACTCTCCCAAAATGTCACAAAATTACTCAGCTCTCTTCTTTTATAGAATGTTGGCTAGGTAATTCCCACTTATATCTAAATCAAAATAAAACAATACTAATTTTCTTTATCCCTGCAAAATACAATGACCTAAAACACACATTCCACATATACTTGTTGAACACCACTAAAATTGAACCAGCTCCTCAAACTAAGTTACTGAGAGTCCTAGTCAACAACCAAAATGCCCACCAAGCCATCAAAAAAAAAAAAAAACACTCATGAAACTTGACTCCCTCTACAGGGCCTAGTAATAGCTCACAGATGATACCAGAAAACCCATTGCCAGAATGTAAATGCTCACAGCTTTTCTGTACACATCTTCTGCTCTTTCTAATATTAACAAAACTGAAAAAAATGAAATCAGAAACTTGCTATGACAAAGTAGCTAAATTTGTTGGAAACTCCCCATACAGTGCCTGTCACTGTACCCCCATAACAGAGCTAAACTGACTAGAATTACTTCCTGTTTACTCTGTAGACAGGCATAGGATCCTTCTCCTGCATTTACAGTTTTATGACTTCTCTCCTTAGCAATCACACCTGGTGCCTGTACTCTAGTTCTAAATCTCTTTCTCCTACTCAACAAGAAAATTCTGTCCTTTCCTGTTTTTCTCCCCTTTACAAGAAAGGGGTAAGGCTTTCTCTACTTGGGAAAGGTGTGGATCCTTCTCCCAACATGTCCTACTATTACAGCCTCAAAAGCCCCCCTGCCGCATTCACTAGAGGCACTGTGCTAATCGATTTATATATCAGCAGCAGCCTCCATTTCCACAAAGGACTCAGTGTGTTGTGTCGACTGTTGACACTTGTTTCTATTCAGACCAACTCTTCTGCCTTCAACAATCACATCCACCTGCCTCAGGTCTACTGATATGTAATCTAGCCATATCTTACCTAAACATCTTCATCTTCTTTTAACATCTTCCTATCACTCCCAAATTTGCTTTAACAAATCATTTTTTGCTTTCCTGCATAGGTGACCAAACCCTCTTAATCTTTTCTTTGTAACCTTCTCTGTAATTGGGTCAGTTTTGGCTTCTGCTCTGATATCTTTATTTCTTTGTCCATTTCACAGAATGCATCTTTCTACCAATCTCAAGCACTTCATCTCCATTACCTCAGGCTTCCTAAGCTTGCATTCACTTTTCATGTTTCTATGTCATACAAGAGCACTATTTACACCTCTATTTATCCATCTTAATTTTCAATTTCTTTGGCATTTTTCCATCATGTACTACCCCTGGGCACTTTGTGTCAGTTGGCTGCAGTGCCTGAGATTCTAGCTTTGACCTTCTAATTCAGACTTCCCTTCTTCTCAAACATACTTCCCAGATACTTCAAACTGTTAAACAACTCCATTATCTTGTCTCCTATCTCAGTTTAAGCTTCTTCACATTTCCATTTTCTGCCATGACCACTGCCTTGTCTGTACTCACTTTCATCCCATGTATCTTCACTTTTGTACTCCACTCTCATAAACAAAAATGGCAGCACCCAGGGAGACTGCATCTATGTCGGCTCATCAGAGAGAAATACTCAGTCTGTCTTCTTTTTCACTAAAAACACCGAGAAAATCACTTTCTGGGCTCTTAAATGAAGGTACAGTAACTTACAGCAGACAGAAGTTACTAGAAATCAAGCAGCTTTCAGTACTGTGTTGCTGGTTGGATTCACTGCAGTCTGAGGAGTATATGGGGCCTACTTCACTTTCAGAACTCCTGGATCTTTGTATTTTAACCCTGCATGCTCTAATATGCCTGAAACAGCAGGAAGAAGGTTCTGAAACAGTCATAGGTTCATAGGTTGGTACTAGGCTATCAGCCCTAGGGTCTATACAAGCCTAGCCATAACAATTCCCTGGCTATTTCTTCCCACAATATTTACTTTCCTAGACCACTGACTAGCAGGGTGACTGACATGATCCCTGGGATAAATTTCCTATCTCCCATCCAGTCGTCAAGGTTCCTTTTGAAGATGGCCAAGGAGGTGCTCTGCTTGACATGTATGGGCAGTCTATTCCAGAGTATAAGGAGTCTCTGGGTCAGGAACCTATCCCTCCAGCATGTTTTGTTCATTGTGATGACAAGGTTTAGGTCCATGGAGTGTGTGGCTCTGATGGATTGGGATTTCTTTAAGTGTAGCATGTCCAACAGGTCTGGGTTTGACATGGCCTTGTATGTTAGGCAGAGATCGCCTCTGAGTAGACGATATGCGACAGAGTATAGCTGGAGTTTTTTTAGTCGGTCAGCATAGGGCATCTGCTTTAGGCCTGTGATTCCTTTAGTGAGGTGTCTCTGCGGCCTTTCCAGTTATTTCAGATGTCTTGTGAGGTACATACCAAATGGGGCATTGCACTCTATGATGGGTCTAATGAGGGATGAGTACAGTGGGACAATGACCTCCTTTTGTCTGGATGAAAAGCCCTTAGTGATGAGGTGTACCACATAGAAGGATTTCCTGACTATTGTTAAAATGTGGTTATCAAAGGTAAGACCACTGTCCACCTGTGTTCCTAAGTCTCTTATCACACTTTCAGTGTTTAGTGTACTGCCACCTATGTGGTAATTCATGGGTACATGGTTTTTCCCAAAGGGGATAACTATACACTTCTTGGCATTAAGCTTGAGCCTATGGCTCTGGCACCAAGCATCTGTTTCTGTAAGGCCCTTTTGCAGAATATCCACATCATTTGGGGATTCAATAATGTCTCCCAGTTTACAGTCATCTGCTAACTTTGTTGGCCAGAGTCCCTCAGTGTTAGCCTTTACTTCAGAGGAGTAGATGCCAAACAAGAGCAGTCCTAGGACTGAACCCTGAGGTACTCCACTTGTCACTTGTCTTGAGCTGGATTTGGAATCAGCTACTTTTACAGTGTGGGTTCTTTCAGTAAGCCAGTTGGCAACCCATCGAGTGATGTGGGGATTTATGCCCAGCTTAGTAAGTTTATCTATGATTCCAGAGTGGGGGATGGTGTTGAAGGCCTTGGTGAGGTCCAGATAGGCTGTGTGGACTGCCTTACCCTCATCCATGGCTTTGGAGACTGATTCGAAGAAGCCAATCAGGTTCAGGAGACACGATCGGCCCTTCGTGATCCCAAACTGGGTGGGGTCCAGTGTTTGAAGGTTGCCAATGTCTTTGTTTATAAGTGTCATGATAATACATTCCATGGCCTTGCAGATCAGACTCTTCAGACTGATGGGATGGTAGTTCCCAGGATCCAAGGTGGATCCCCCTTGTGGAGTGGGATAACTGTAGCTGTGCGTCACTCAGTGGGCATGAAGCCTGAGGTGAGGCTATGTTTAAATATGACACTTAGGTGAGGTGCCAGTTCATTTTGCAGTTCATGTAGTACACAGCCCGGGATGTCATCTGGTCCCATGGATTCTGTATTCTTAGCTTTGGAGAGTGTGGTTTTTACCTGTGTGGCCATGATTACTGGAATATGGCAATCTTTCTGTATTGAGATAGGCTCTTTAGGGGGTGAGAGGGGGCTGAAGTTGGCACTGAATAGATCTTCCAGGATATTGGCAATGCCCTGGGATTAGTATATTTAATGCCATTTTGTTGTAGCTCAGAGCAGATCTGAGCATTGCCATTTAGATTCTTGACATAGTTATAGTTTCATAGTTTCATAGTATAGTACTAGGCTATCTGCCCTGGGGCATTTGTAAGCCTAGCCATAGTGATGTGGCATTTGCCACCCAATGAAATGGTACAAAAATGTACAGAATAAATTTAGAATACTGTGTCTAGTAGTGACACAATGAAGGTCCCCTTATATAATAGAATTAGTTTACTGTGCCCCTGTCTAGCAGTGACACAGATGTGATGCCTGGGGTAAACTTACAATCTCCCATCCACTCATCAAGATTTCTCTTGAAGAGTCAGTGAGGGGCTCTGCCTAATACAAACTGGGATCTTGTTCCAAAGCATGGGAAGCCTCTGGGTTATGAATCTATCCCTCCAGCATGTCCTATTCATACTTGTGCTGAGGTTTAAGTCTTTAGCTCTCGTGGTCCTGATGGACTTGGATTTTTTGAGGTGGAGCATGTCCATCAGATCCTGATTGGACATGGCCTTGTACATCAGGCAGAGATCACCTCTGAGCAGGCGGTATGATACTGAATAGAGCTGAAGTTTCTTTAGTCTGGCAGAATAAGACATATGTTGGAGACCCTTGATCCTCTTGGCAAGGTACTTTTGTGGTCTCTCCAGCTGTTGCAAATGTCGGGTGAGGTACATACCAAATGGGGCATTGTACTCAATCATGGGTCTGATGAGGGAGGAATATAGGGGTACAATGACAACCTTGGATCTGGATGTGAATCCCTTCATGATGAGGTATGCAAGGTAGAATGTTTTTCTAACCACTTTGGCAATGTGGGTATCAAATGAGAGGTCGCTGTCGACTTGGGTCCCTAGGTCTCTGATTACTTTTTCAGTACTCAGTGGGTTGCTGTCTATGTGATAATTTGTGGGTACTTTGTTTTTCCCAAAGGGGATGACTATACATTTTTTGGCATTTAGTTTAAGGCCGTGACTCCGGCACCAGTTGCCCGTTTCTGAGAGGCCTTTTTGTAGGATGTGTGTGTCTGCTGGTGTATCGACTATGGCGCCTAGTTTGCAGTCATCTGCGAACTTTGTCAGCCACAGCCCTCCCATGTTTGCTTTAACATCTGAGAAATAAATGCCGAACAAGAGGGGTCCCAGGACAGATTCCTGTGGGACACCACTTGTGACTGGCTTTGAGTCTGACATTGCTCCAGTGATTTTAACTTTATGAGTTCTGTCCTTTAGCCAGTTTGCAACCCATCTAGTGACATAAGGGTTTACATTTAAGCTGTTGAGCTTATCTATGATGCCTGAGTGGGGTATTGTGTCGAAGGCCTTAGCCAAGTCCAGGTATGCTGTATGGACTGCTTTGCCCTCGTCAATGGCTCTAGTGACTGTTTTGAATAAGTCAACCAGGTTTAAAAGGCAGGATCTGCCCTTTACAAAGCCGAACTGGGTGGGGTCAAGTGTCTGTAGGTCCCCTATGTCTCTGTTTATGAGTTCCATAATGATTCTTTCCATAGCTTTGCAGACCAGGCTGGTTAAGCTTATGGGGCGGTAGTTTCCAGGGTCTGTAGAGGCACCCGCCTTGTGAAGTGGGACCACTGTTGCTGTACGCCAGTGTTCAGGTACATATCCCGAAGTAAGGCTAAGGTTAAATAGCATTTTTATGTGTGGGTTTAGCTCCTCTTGGAGTTCACATAACACGCAACCCGGGATACCGTCAGGTCCCATTGATGCTGTGTTTTTTGCTTTGTTTGGGGCGGTTCTCACTTGGACATCTGAGATGACAGTGAGATTACATTCAGCTGGGATAAGTATTTCTTCTTTTGGGGGTGAAGGAGGGGAGAAATTTGCACTGAACCTGGTGGCAATATCTGTGGGTTCAGTGTATTTTTTATTGTTGTGAACCAACTCTGAGCATATCTGAGGGTTTCCGCCCAGGTTTCTAACATAGCTGAAGAAGGCTTTGTGGTTATCTTTAGTGTCCTTAGCGATTTTTCTCTCAAAGTTGGCCTTGGATGTTTTTATGAGAGAACGTAGTTTTCTGCTAATGTTGATCAGAGATGTCTTCCCTTCATGGGATTTTGCTCTGACGTGCAGTAGCTTCCTTCTTTTGTTATACAATTTGTTTATGGCTGAGGTCCACCAGACAGGACGCTTACCTTTGGTGGAGAGGGACTTGGATTTGTTTGGGATTGCATGATCCATGCATTCTTGGAGATGTCCATAGAAAGCATTTGTGAAGGATTCGGCATTGTGGGATGTGGTATCCACTGGCACAGTGGGCTTAAAGGATACCATCTCAGTCTTAAGAAGAGTGAAGTCTGCTTTTGAGAAGTTTTTCACTGTGGTCTTTTGTGCTGGGGGTGGAGGTGGGATATGTATATCCAGGGTGATTAGTTTGTGGTCAGATCTCACTAATGAGGGGTATACTTCCGGTGTGGAGCATTTTGTCCCCATGTTTGTGATGATCAGGTCTAGTATATTATCTCCCCTAGTGGGAGAAGTTACTAATTGTTCCAGTGCATTTGAATTTATGAATTCCAGGAACCTTTGGGCTAGGGTATTAGGGCTAGAATAATGTACCCAATCTATGCTTGGGTAGTTGAAGTCTCCCAGTATGATGGTATTTTGTGAAACATTCATATCCTCCAATGTCTTCAGGAAGGCTGAGTGGAGTTCTTGAGATTGGGAGGGTGGTCTGTAACATGCTACCAGTTGTATAGCAGTTTTACCTATGGTTAGTTGCACCTGTATTGTCTCTGATGCTTCATGTGTTGCTACTAACCTGGAGGTGTGGGTGTCCTTGATGAATATGGACACTCCCCCTCCCTTTGTGGTTCGGCCCGGGTTTTGGGGCCGAAAAGCATGATACGAGGTATAGCCTGGTAGTGCTGGGGTGCTCTCAGGAGCCTTGAACCAGGTTTCAGTTACTGCACAGACGTCGATGTTCTCCATGCTGAGGAGTGCATCAAGTGCCTGCATCTTGAGATTTAGACTTCTGGCGTTGAGCAGCATTACCCTTAGTTTTTTTCCATTATTGTTTTCTAAGGAGGTGGGTTTGTCTTTTGAGCCTTGCCTAAAAAAGGCACTATGGGGGTGGCAAGAGCCTTAGCCAATATCCGGAAGCCCAGTGGTGACAGGTGTAAGCCATCCCTTGCGAAGCAGCGTGGCTTGTCCAACATGTCATCCCAGGCAGACAGACATTGGATCCCCTTAGAATGACACCAGTACTTGAGCCAATTGTTAAAGCTGATCATCTTGTCTTTGTATTGTGGTATAATTCTTGGTGAGGGCAAGATGCTGCTCAGGGTCAGGGTCATACCAGCCTGGGCTACATAATCGGAGAGCTCCTCTATGTCTCTTTTCATGTAGTCCAGGGAGGTACGTCTCAGGTCATTCACACTAGCATGGACAATGATGGAGTCATATTTGTACTTGCTTTGAAGTGACTTGAGTGCGTGTGTTATGTGGCGGATCCTAGCTCCCGAAAGACAGCTCACAGTCACCTTCTCCTTGTTCAGCCTGGTCAGCGGGACATCAGTGTGTCTGACTACAGAGTCACCTATTACTAGTGTGTCTTTGGAATCTTTGGCAATTTTATTTTCATAACTAGCTTTGGTGGATTTTATGAGGGATCTCAGCTTCTTAATGAGGCTAAGGGAGTTTTTTGCATCCTGGGATTTTCCTCTTTTCTGCAACAGTTTCTTCCTTCTGTTGTATAGTTTGTTTACGACAGGGGACCACCAGATTGGCTTCTTTTTTTTTGGAGGAGAGTGTCTTGGTTCTCTTTGGGATGGCATAATTCATGCACGAGTGGATGTGCTCATACAGTGCTTTAGTGTAGGATTCAGCAGTCAACTTTCAGTTCCCATCTGCATGGGTGTCATGAACTTTGTCACTTCTGACTTGAGTAGCATGAAGTTTGCTTTGTAGAAGTTTTTTACGGATGTTTCCTTACTGGGGGGAGGGGTGGATGTGGGGTGTGGATGTCAAAGTTGATTAGCTTATGGTCAGACCTAACCAATGAGGGGGTGACCACTTGTGTGGAGCATCAATTTCCCATGTTGGTAATGACCAGGTCCAAGATATCAGAGCCCCTGGTGGGACTATGGATTAGTTGATCCAGGGCATTGGAATTTATGAATTCCAAGAACCGTTGGGCAAAGGTTTTGGTACACGAGTAGTTTTCCCAGTTAATGGCAGGGTAGTTGAAATCACCCAGTATTAGGGTGTTTGGGTGTATCTTAATATTTTCCAATATGTTTAGAAAGGTGTAGTGAGAATCTTGGGGTATGGTGAGGGATCTGTAGCAAGCTACAGTTTGGATTGCAGTCTTACCTAGTGTTAGTTGCACCAGGAGAATTTCAGATACATTGTGTTGGGCAACTAGCTTTGAGGTGTGAATATCCTTGGTGAGGAGTGTGGTAAGAGTTGTAGCCTGGTATTGCAGAGGTTCTCTCTGGCGCCTTGAACCAGGTCTCAGTTACTGCACAGATATCAATTTTCTCCATTTTTAGGAGTGCCTCGAGATAGTCCATTTTGAGGTTTAGACTTCTAGCATTGAGTAGCATTACCTTCAAATTGTGCATACTTGTACCTGTTATGGTGGTGGTTTTGTCCTTTGAGCCTTGCCTAAAAAAGGTACTATAGGGATGGCAAGATCCTTAGCCAGTAACCTGAATCCCAGGGGTGACAGGTGCAGACCATCTCTGGCAAAGCATTGTGGTTTGTCGATCATGTTGTCCCAGGCAGATAGATACTGGATCCCCTTTGAATGACACCAGAAGCTTAGCCAATTGTTGAAGTCAATCATTTTGTCCTTATACTGTGGTATTATTCAGGGCAAAGGCAGGATGTTAATCAGGGCTAGGGTCATACCTGCCTGGGCCACATGATCCGAGAGCTCTTTCATGTCTCTTTTCATGTAGTCTAGGGAGTTACGTCTCAAGTCATGTACTCCAACATGGACAGTGACAGAGTCGTATTTGTACTTGTTGTGGAGTGACTTGAGTGTATGCATTATGTGGCAGATCCTAACACCAGACAGGCAGCTGACTGCAATTTTCTCCTTGTTCAGCCTGGTGAGTGGGACATTAGTGTGCCTGACTATAGAGTCACCTATGACTAAAGTGTTGGGTACGTTGTCTTGCCTTAGGGGCTGTTGTTGGGTGGCACACTGGTGTTGTGAGCTATGTGATACTTTGGTTGTGATTGGTGTTTGTTTGCATTTCAGCTTCAGAGGTTCTTGTTGCTTGGGCAGGTTAATGTTAAGGGCCTCTGCATATGTGGATTTAGTGTTGCTATGTGTGGGTGTTGGTAGTGAGGGTTTTGAAGGGTTATGTGTTGCTTGAGGTGTAGTGCGGGTGTTAACCTTCTCCTCTTGATTGTCTAGCACAATCTTGGCTGGATAGTGCTTTGCTTCCAGTTTGGCTATGTAAGTGCATCTCTCACAGGCTGTAGTGTTGGGTGGTAGGAGGAGAGGGTTGTCTGTGTACATGAGGCAATTGCTGCATTGCCCTAGTATGCCCTGATTCACAAGGTGGACAAGAGAAATCACCAGAAGCTGACCCTTAGAAATGCCTGGTTAGGTGCTTTTTTTTTTTTTTGTAAAGTACAAGAGCGGTTTTCCGTTACCTTGGCAAGATACTTTGCAATTATAGGCTGTTTAGTGCCTACAATTAATTTCTCCTTATTAACAAGGAGAATTGAGTGCTTGTATCAGTTTAAGGCTTCCTAGTGCTTTCCAGCAGGTTTTAGAGCAAGTGCTAGTCACAGGGACTCCAACCAGAAAGAGTCAGGAATCAATACACTCTGCTCCTACTCTCACTAGGATCAGAATAAAAGCACAAATTCCAAGCTGTCACCTATAAAGCAGTTATTAAGCGTTCTGGTGATCAGCAGGCTCCAGGAAATAATGTAATTGCACTCCTTCTCTCACCAGGAGAAAACAGAAGCACTAATCCCAAGATGACTACTGAGGAGGCAGAATGTGGACTCTCCAATAACAGGTGGTCTTGCATTAGATGCTTAAAGGTAAGATGAAAAAATGGTTTATCCTAAACACTGCAGTGTGCACTAGAGGAATTAGATGTGAAAGTAGGTCACTTAAGTTTTACCTGTCTAAAAAGTAAAGTTTTAGTGGAGAGTCAATGTTTTTAAAACAGCAAGATAGATTGAAAGGGGGTGGTCACTTTTGTATTCTGGTACTATGGAATACAGTAGGATGGCCAATAAATATAAATAGTTGAAGGGGGGTGATTTCACAAAATGACAATTTTGTGCTTACACAAGCCAGTAAAAGCAGAGAGGAAATGAGATATGTGTTCAAATTAACATAAGGGGCAGGCAACTAGAAAGACAGTGGTGTTTAGGAACACAACAGTAACTGCATGGGAGGGTGGGAAAATTATTTGTGCCTGACTCACAAGAGACAGAGCTGTTGTCTCTTTTCAAGTTTTAATATGCAGTTAAAAGCAGAATACAAGTAAAACACAAGGTAAAGAAAACAAATCACAATATTCAAAATAGAAAAAGGCAATAAAGTAATACAAAATACAACAAATAAAAAGCAAACTAACCTTTCCCTCACAACAAAGTGTAGCAGAGTCTGGGTGAGCCTTTCTAGTAAAACCAGACAAGGTATAAGAGGAAAAGATATCAGAGAACCAGGAAAAGAGGTTGCAGATCTGAGCTTGCTGCTAAGCTGAAGACTAATCCTCACAGGCCTGCACTGCCATCCATATTGCTAGCTAATGTCTACTCACTGGACGACAAGATGGACTTTTTAAGGCTGGAACTCTCCACAAAAAAAAACAAGGTGAGAAATACCTCTTTATTGATACTTACTGAGACATGGCTGCATAGCAAGGTCAGTGATAGTGCTGTTAAATTAGAGGGTTTCACACTCTTTCATGCAGACAGATGCCAAGCCTTGTGTAGAAAGGCCAAGGGAGATGGAGTCTGTATCTACATTAATGAAAGATGGTGTAAGAAATGTGAGATTGTACAGAAACACTGCTCCGATAATCTAGAGTTCCTGTCCTTAAAATGTAGAGCTTTTTACGTACCCAGGGAGTTTAATGGAGTCTGTGTAACACTGGTGTACATTCCACCCAGTGTTAATGCCACTGAAGCCCTGAACAAACTACACAACTCTGTGATCTACAGACTAAAAACTCAGACTTTGCACACGTGGTACTAGGTGACTTCAGTCAAGCTGATCTGAGAGAGGTGCTACCCCACTATTATCAATATGTAGACTCTCCCACCAGAGGGACCATATCTGTTCTATCAGCTTCACACATGTTGTTTTGAGATGTGGCTCTTCTTCATCTCCACCTGTTTCCTTTTCTTTCTGAGGTCAAGAGCCACCAGTATTTCCTTGAACTCCTGTGATTTAATTCAGTTCATTTTGAGCCTATTTTCTATTGATCTTAGAGCATTCTCTGACCACTGTTTGTGGCTGATTGTGGCCATTAGTGGTTTATGCAGACTTCGTGATCTCTGATTTGATTCCAGTGCCCCTGCTTTACTAGGAGGAAGTTTACCTAAACTGCATGTAGACCACTGTTATAGGTGATCTGGCATCTTTCTCTGTGGGAGAACCATGTGCTGTCCACCCTTACGCCATTTGCCAAAAGACGTCAAAATGGGCTCTCCTTCATTATGCTTGTTGTTGTAAACATGTGGTCCACCATTACCAAAATCAACTCATTTTTGTCCCACTTTATTGACAAATATACTGCAACTGCTGCCTAAATGCCATTTTCCTCCCCTTCACAGAACTGCTGTGGAGCATATTGAGATCATGAAGACTGCTCTGTTCTGTCATTGATTCTGATGACATCCCTCAATGTATTCAGAAACCATCTCTAGCACAGTCCCTACACTGCTTTAGTCTGCCTCCTCCTCATGTGTAGTAGATTATGGGTCCCAGGCAAGGAGACTTTTCTGTACTGCCTGGCATAAGTCGAAGTAGGTTGGGTCCTCAATTTACTAAACACAGACACATACCTATGTGGATTATCTACTGGACAATTTGGTTAATACAGTAGCAATGTCTTTCAGCTTCTCCCCATTAGGGGTCACCACAGAGGATTACCAGTCTGCAGATTGATTTGCAGTGGTGTTTTTACAGTGTCAAGTTGCCAGCCCAGCACCCAACCTTCATAGAAGGCACACACACATATACACATGCACCTAACTGCATGTCTTTAAAACTAACACAATACTGCATGCATATTCAAGAAATTCTTTAAAGACACATAGAACTCCATGTATGTGCTTATCACAGATCACAGTCTTTCCTAACTCAGGACACAAGGAATGCAGTCTGCTGTTTTGCACTATCAATGTGCCCCAGACCCTGTTTGCACTATCAGTGTGCACAAGCCCCTATTTTCACTATCAATGTGCCCAGCCCCTATTTGCACTATCAGTGGGCCCCACCCCTCTGACTCTTTTGGCTGTGAGCCTACCACATAGTCTGTCACATAGGGTGGCCTGTAATGAATTTGGCAATTTTGTTGTAGCATGATTCTAGATTATTTAGGTCTGATTTACGAATGTTTGTAAATACTTGGGAGCTGTCGAGGAGGTTGGAGAGTAGTTGTGTGCGGGCAGTTGCTAGTCTGGCTCTTTCTATAAGGTAAGGTTTAATTCTATATAGGGTGCCTAGTTTGGATTGGACTTTGTTGATAGTATGGAGTGGACTTTTTTGATGGTGAGGGAGATGTGAGTATCGAACCTTAGGTTTTCATCTATTGTGACACCTAGAAGTTTGGTTTGGTTAGTGGGTTCTAATTTGGTTCCATTTGTGGAAAGGATTAAAAGTGGGGTCAGGCATGTTTTGGGTTTATTATAATTGAAAACAATTAACTTGGTTTTGTTAGAGTTTAGTATGAGTTGATGGTTAGTGATGTAGATTTCTATATCCTGGAAAGAGTTTTGCATTTTTGTTTGTTGATCCTGGAGGGTGCAGGCTACGCAGATTAGTGTAGAATCATCAGCATACTGGACTATGAAGATTAGTTGGGTTGCAGAGCTGAGGTGGTTAGTAAAAATTGTAAAGAGAGGGGGACCAAGTATGGATATGAAGTGATGGGTAGAAGAGGGGACAGGATGTTTTCCCATTTGGTGGTGTGCTGATGGTTAGAGAGATAACTATGGAACCAGGACAGGGTTGATGTGTTGAAGCCATGGTATGATAGTTTATCTAGTGGGATTTGATGGGAGACGGTGTCACAGGCTTTTGACATGTCAAGTATATGGAGGAGACCATTTGGCCTCCATTTATGAGACCTTGAATGTGTTTGTGAAAGATAGTAGGGCAGTGTTGGTACTATGTTTCGGCCTAAAGTCATGTTGCGTGGGGGAGAGGAGGTTGTGATTAATGAGGTGGGTGAGAAGTTGGGAGTGAATGCATTTTTCTAAGAGCTTGGCTAGAGGGAGAGGATGGCTATGGGATGGTAGTTAGTTAGATCTTTAGAGGGGCTGCCTTTGTGTAGGGGAATGATGGGAGATATGTTCCATAGACAGAGAACATATTGTTCAGAGATTGGGATAGGCTATTGAGGGGGCATTAATTTTAAGGAATTCATTAGGTAGTTGATCAGAAGCTAGACAGCAGGTTCTGAGCTTGGAGGAGAGTGATATTATGTAGTTAGTTTAGATGGGGTGAAAGAGAAAGGGATGGGGGAGTCAGAAGAGGGAAAGGGTACAGTGAGATGCTGATTAGTCTGATTACCAAGAAGTGATGTGATTGAGTTAATAAAGTGGGTATTAAATTGTGTAGCTATTCGGTCAGTAACCTTGGAGGTGGCAGGGGATAGGGGTATAGCCTGGGTAGAGAAGATTGTTAATGTTTTGCCATCATTTTTTGGGTTTATATTGGTGAGTTTGTTGACCTGAAAGGAAGTAGTTTTGCTTGTCTGTTTTTATCTATCAGCCTGGTTATGGAGCTGTTGATATGTTGTGCTGTTTGTTTTATTTTTGGTGGTGTGATAAGCCGACCATGCCCTGTCCCTTTGTTTCAGCAGTGCTATGGTATGTTTAGATAGCCAAGGTATGTGCCTAGTTTTTGCTCTTATTTTTCTTGCAGGTACTAGATTGTTAAGTATTTTAAGAAAGATATTGTTGAAGTAAAGGACTGCCTAATCAAGTGGGAGGTTTCTATGAGGTGACCAGTTACTTTGCTCAAGTAAAAGATTGAAAGTGGAAGGGGAGAAAGTTTTCTTGTTCCAGACACATTTATATACTGTGTTGGTTTGTGCCTGAGTTTTTCTGTACAGGAAGGTAGGTGAGTGGTCACTGAAGGAGTCTGGAAGACAGCCTGCTAAGTAACCTAGCTTGGGTTTGTTGTCAGTATCCAATCTAGAGCAGACTGCTTTTATGAGTGTTTATCTAACTGGGTAGGACAGGATATTGTTTGGGTGAAATTGAAGAGGTTTAGGATATTGGAAGGCTTGTTGGAGTTGCAGGAGTGCCAATCCAGGTTGAAGTCTCTTAGGATAATGGTTTCCTGGTTAAAATTAGATGATGCCCAGGCGAGAAGATTTTCAATTATGAGTAGGATGTTGCTGGGGGGAGACAGGCAGTTATGATAATAATAGTTTTGTTAGGGTTTATTACTAGGCATGTTGTTAGGATTTCAAAGTTGGGTAGGTCAGCAGGGGCACAGTTCAATAGTTCCAGTTTGAGTGTGTCTTTATACATAATGGCGACACCACAGCGCCTTTTGTTTGGTCTGCCTAATCGAATTATGTTGTATCCATTTGTAATAATTTCCTTGTCTTTAATGTGAGGCTTTCACCAGGTTTCTGTTATTGCTGCCATGTCTGGTAAGTAGGTGTTAAGGGTTGCATGGAATTCAATAATTTTATTTATGATACTACGGAGGTTAAAATTTATAAAGACTAGGTCAGTGTTGTTGATTTTTGGAAATGGGGGAGGGGTGGTGGTTAGTAGTATATTGGCCAGAGGTTGGTGTAGGGCTGGGAGGGGAAATGGCTGGGCAAGGCGGGGTGTGAGTGTGAGGCCCTGTGTTGGGGTGGATGTCAGCCTGGAGCTTAATTTGTGTTATATTGTATAGAATGAGCTGTCTGATTTTATTGGTAAGTTTTATGCATCTGAGAGTTGAAGGATAAGTATAGTGAGTGGGCAAATGTTTGAAAGGTAGGAGGAGAAAGGTAGTTGTGTTTTAGAGCTGTGAGCTAATGGCAGCATATGTGTGGGTGTGGCTGTTGGAGGAGGATAGAGGAAGAGTAGGTGAGTGTAGGTGGTTGATGGTGCATGAGTGGAGGGAGGTGGGGCTAAGCAAGAGATATAGAAGGTGGAGTAGAAGACTATTGGTTAGCAAGGAGATGAGTTGAGACATAAAAGGTGTGGTGTGGAACTGTAGGGAAGGGGGAGAAGATTGAGGCAGGTGGAGGATTGGCAGGAGATAGAAGGGTTATGGTTAAGTTAGGTATAAACCTAATGAAAGAGGGTGTGGGGGAGTGGGGGTAGAGTAGGGGACTGAAGTCAGCCCAAGCAGAGTGAGGGGGAATGGAGTGGGATGGCCCATTTCCCTTGTGCATCACTATGAGAAGAACAATCAGTAAGATAAGTTATATGTGAGAACAGAGCTCAAGATAATGAGGGATGGAAGCGTAGAGGGGGTGTTCCTTTAGGTAACTGCAGGGGAGAGGCAGAAGGGTAAATAGAATATGGAGTGTGATGGCCCATTTCTCTTGTGCACCACTATGAGAAGAACAATCAGTAAGGTAAGTTATATGTGAGAACAGAGCTCAAGATAATGAGGGAGGGAAGGGTAGAGGGGGTGTTCCTTTAGGTAACTGCAGGGGAGAGGCAGAAGGGTAAATAGAATATGTAGTAGGAGCAGAGTGATAAAACTATTAAATGGCTAAGATGTCCTATATATAAGGGTAATATAGCTAAAAGTACAGAAATACTATTGTTAGGGATGTTATACCGACTATTTATGGTGGCATCCAGTTAGAGGGAATAAGAGGTGTTAGGTTGAAGAAGCAGGGACAAGTAAGGCAGTGTAGCGTAGGGGTGATGTACGAAGGGAATCAGGAGTAAGAGACTGAGGTATGGAGTCACTAATTTGCTAGACCAGAGCTAATTTACATACATTCAGTATTAGAGGAAAAGGCTCCAGGCTACAAGGTCCAGGCTTCCACTGATAGTCTAAAAGGATTCTCAGGGACCAGGCTTGGCTAAAGATTCACTGCTTGAACCAAGGCGAAGGGTGAGCACAGGTGTGGGAGTAACTCCTAATAAGAGTAGAGAGAATAAAAGTTAAGTGAAAAACAGTACTGATAAAACAGTACTAGCTGGACAGTTGAGTAGACAAAAGGGGGAGTAGCTAGGCTTACAGTATGGTGTATACAAGATGATGATGATGATGATGATTTTATATATATATATATATATATATATATGTGTGTGTGTGTGTGTGTGTGTGTCTGTGTGTGTGTGTGATATACATAAGTATACAGTTTTTATATATATATTTATTCATATAAATATGTAGATTGCTTTTGCATAGTCTCTGTATTAGGGAGGGAGTAACTGCCATCATTCAGTATACTTCATTTCTGCATGGTAATAGGCATACTTATCAGGGATGAGGTTGATGATTATGTTTATGATTACTGTATATAGCTAATTAGCTTGATCCAGTAATAATTTTCTTTTAACAGTCTAGTCACCAGCAAGTCAGCCTTTGCATAAAAGTACAATCATTATACCCAACTTGTCACTTGTTCTTTATGTTTCCTACTACAGGCACAAGGAGCAGGCTGATGGCCAAGTCTATAGCAAAGGATGACAAATACAAGTGTAGCATTTATTTCTTTGTGGAGGTCCATAAGACTGTGACATAAACCTTACATCCGTGCTTTAGCACCAGGGACATATCTTAAATGCTTGTCTCCTGCCAAGGCAGCACAAAATGAGAGGTGACAGAAGGTTCAAAAGTAGAACTTGTTTGAGGTATGTGCAAGAACTTCCCCCTCTTTTCCATTTTATGCTATCTCAGCTCTGTTTCTTCACTTCTTATCACTCATGTCTTTGCATAATTGTATGCACGTTATCCTCCAATTTTGCTCTACAGCTTTAGGCCTTTGTTCTTCACTAACACTTTGGTTTGCTGCACACTGTCTGCTAACCTTCACTACACCAATTTTCTGAGCTGTTATTTGGTTGTACATATTCTCCTTCCTTCTGACTACAGCTGTCTGCTGTCTTTACACAGGCAGATTCAGGAAGATACCCTGCAATACCTCAGGATGTACCATCGTCTGTGAGTGTGTGTGTGTGTGTGTGTGTGTGTGTGTGTGTCTGTGTGTGTGTGTGTGTGTGTGTGTGTGTGTGTGTGTGTGTGTGTGTGTGTGTGTGTGTGTGTGTGTGTGTGTGTGTAGGTGTTCCTGCATTGTGGCTTTTTCCCATTCAACAATAGGAAACTACTGTATGCAGTTCTATGTCCTTCAGTGGACTCTTTTGTGAAGTCTGAACAGTTGTCCCGTCCCCCCTTTAAATGACCACACAACACACATAAAGACATTTGACGACCTTTTATTAAACTGTATTATACAATGAACTACGTACACAAAAAACAGCATTAATTATCTTCTTCAGCAAAGATGATCTCCGGGCAGTGTCACCACTCCCCCTGAACAAACTTTACCTCAAGGCTGCGTACCAGCTCACCCTGATACCTTCTCCACTGGGGCAGCGTACCTACTCACCCACATAAAGAGGCAGCGTACCTACTCACCTCACCACCATACCAAACCATAAACCAATAACCACCTTCTTTAGAGGGGGACCAGAATAGGACAATCCTGTCCCTCTTCTCCACCTCAAATTGCCCACATCTTCCATCCATATATAAAAGAGGAGGGTTGGAGGGCCACCAACTCACGCAAATGTGCCTACTTCCTTTAATCCCAAACCCTTAGTACTGTCAGAAGTCCCACCTACTCCTACCTCACTTCCTTTTACATCTCCCTCTCTCTTTAAGCCTTTCACCACCAGAAACCCACTATCCTAAGCAACTACAATCCTTACCTTCCTTTCTACCACTATACCCTCCCCACACCCCTTTACCCCCTTACTCAAGGGACCGGGACAACTTAGTTTGGCCCAAACTGCATTTGTCCCGTCCCCCCTTTAAATGACCACACTACACACATAAAGACATTTGATGACCTTTTATTAAACTGTATTATACAATGAACTATGTACACAAAAAACAACATTAATTATCTTCTTCAGCAACGATGATCTCCGGGCAGCGTCAACACTCACCCTGGATGAACTTTACCTCAAGGCAGCGTACCAACCTGATACCTTCTCCATCGGGGCAGCGTACCTACTCTCCCACATAAAGAGGCAGCATACCTACTCACCACCATACCAAACCATAAACCAATAACCACCTTCTTTAGAGGGGGAACAGAAGAGGATAATCCTGTCCCTCTTCTCCGCCACCAGCCTGATCCCAGGCTGTTCCCCCTCCTAAACTCTAGCCGCAATCATATCCTCTAAAAAGAGTTTCAGATGAAAATTAAAAAGATCCAGACCCACGTCATTAAGGTGTACTCCATCCGTTCAATACCAAGACTCCTCTCCATCCCCAAAATCTCTATGGTCAATAGTATGCATCCCCAAAATCCTTAATTGCCTAGCCAACCTTTGATTAACACACCTTCTAACCCTTTCAGTCATCTTATAACTATATGCAGCCCTCCAACACAAATGCGGAACCAACTCTGACCACACAATTTCCATACCTGGGTACAATGCCTGTAATCTCATCCAATCTCGCAGCATAATGTCCACCAATTGTTTTTTAGAAACAATGCCCAAGTCATTGTGCCCTAAATGAATGACTACTATACACGGACAACCAACCTTCAGTCTAGCCCTCTCAAATTCATATAACAACCCATCCCACCTAAGCCCCCTAACACCATGCCAGGACACTGACCACCCTAAATGTGCTAAACCCAAATTTACCACATCATCCCTAACTAAAGCACGCTTCTCTGCCCAGTGGATGAATGAATGCCCCAAGATGATAATGTGCTTCCCTAAAAGAAAATAAGACAAATTAATAATCAGACCACAACTTATCTAATATAAGACAAAAATGCATTTGAAGACCACCTCCCCACTCTTTTAATCAATTCAATAGAACTACCCTCTATAGCTAAATCTGAAGCCCTACCTATCCTGAAAGAGTGAGCGGCAAACCTCTCCACCGGAAATTCCATACAACGTAAAACCTTCCTCACCAAAAGTATGAATCTACTACTCGACACCACCTTCCCATCCACTGAACAAAAAATTAACTGATCCACACTCCCCTTTCACCTACTCACACATTCTTTTACCCACGTTACTGGACAAATGCAAGGATTCTTGTCAGTTTTAAGCACCAACACACATCCCCTACCCAAATGATCTGTTTTACTCCTCCTTAATGCAATAGTAACCTCACCCTCCCCTATAATGACATCCTTCCAACATAACGAGCCTAACAACTCCGAAATATGAAAAGCGCCAAAATATAGCCATGTACATAACGTACCCCACATAAAATAATCCATAGACCTCTTTTACAACAAACCTAACCCTTTCAACAAAACTTTCAATATAACCCTTGTAAGTGGCCATCAAATATCCTTACATTCCACCACCATTCTCCCCAACCCCTCAATATATGCCCTAATGCCCAAGACTTAGTGAAATCCTGTAACCCCACTACCTTAGCGAAAATGCTAATTGCAGCCAAATGCACCTTAACCGTCTGCAAAGCCCTGCCTAACCCCCAAGCACGAGCTACATATTGCAGTAGTAATTCCTCTGACCATACCCCTTCCTCCTCTGGCAGCTGCAAAATAAACTGATTAAAATCATAAAGAGCCCTACCATATGCCTTCCTTGTAGAAGGGGCCCAGGAATACCATACCAACTGCCTGGCTACATCATCCCAAGATTCCACACCTCCTCTGGCAGGATTTCTGGCAACTCCTCTGCCCATGGAACCAGCCCTCGAAACCTGCAAAACTGAAATCGACATAAGCTATCAGCAATCTCATTCCTTACGCCAGGCACATGCACTCCTGTAAAAGAAAAAATTATTAGAAGGCTCTGCAAAACCAATTTACGTAATACCAACAATAACAAGCCCGACTTAGCTGTCTTCTTTTGCAATACCCTCACTACAGCCATATTGTCAGAGTGAAAAACTACACGTTTGCCCCTCAATTGCTCCTTCCACACCATCGAAGCTGCCCATATAGGCATCAATTCCAGAAAGGCCACACCCCGCTTCCATACCTCCTCCCAATCCTGAGGCCATTCAACCACAAACCACCGACCCTTGAAATAGGCCACCATGCCAGCACCCCCAGCTGTGTCCGTAAACAACTGAAGTTCCTCCTGCCCCACCCAGTCTGACTGCCAAAAAGATATCCCGTTAAATTGTTGCAAAAACCCATTCCACAAACCCACGTTCTCCCGCACCAGTTGGGTTACCCTAACCCAATGGTGTTTGCTCTTAGCCCCTTTCAGCAAGTACGCCAGTGACCTGCAAAAAGCTCACCCTGTGTATACTGCTCAACAGGCAAAATTCAAAAGCCCAAGCAACTCCATAGCTGTACAAATCCGAATCTTATCCTTACCCAACACCAAATGTATCACCAACCTAAGCCTCTCTATTTTATTCTCTGGTAAACAAAACAGTCCCCGCTCCGCATCAACTGTTAATCCAAGAAATTCTAATGCCCTTGCTGGACCCTCCATCTTATGCTGAGCCAATGGTACCCCTAACTCCTCACACATAATCGTAAACTCCCGCAAACCCTCTTGTGCTCCTACCTTTCCTTCGCCCACCAACAGAAAATCATCTAAATAATGCACTGCCTTTTGAGTTCCCACTTTCTGCTGCCAAATCCAATGCAATACTGTACTGAACTTCTCAAAAGTTGCACATGCCACTGAACAATCCATGGGCATAGCTTTATCAAAGTAGTACTTATCACCTACCTGCATCCCCAATAGTGGCCAATCCTCACTCCTAATAGGCAACAATCGAAAAGCCAACTCAATGTTGACCTTAACCAACCATGGCTCCCTAAATTCCCTAATCACTTTCACTGCATCTTATAAGGAAGCGTAATGCATCCTAACCTCCTCTTCTGCAATAAAATAATTTACTGAATTCCCTTCCGGATAAGACAAGTGATGTATCACTCTGAATTCCCCTTCTCGCTTCTTCGGCACCAACCCCAAAGGTGACACCCTGTAAGCACTAAAAGGCGGACTATCAAAAGGACCCAGTAACCACCCCACCCTACTCTCTTTCTCCAGTAAAGCCTCCAAGATGTCTTCTTTACCGTGAACAGATCGTAAATTCTTGCAACCCCCCCCACCCCTTCCCATGGTGGACTTAATAGGAAACCCCCCTTGAAAACCTTGTATTATCTTCTCTTTGATGGCCAAGCCAAAAAACCGATGAAGCATACTCCGGAGAACTTCCACCTTAATAGGGAACAGTGCCCCTCCCTCTATTGCCTCTAAAGAACCCAAGTCCAAATCCCCGGGACACATAAAAATTATCCCTCCCCCGGGCCGGCTGAAAGCCTTGCCCACCAAAACCACCCTCACAACCCATAACATTGGAGTTCCAGGACAAATCCTGCCAACCACAGCTAGTGGCCGAATGACCCCCTCCGCATCTCGAACAAACATGGGCAAATTTGCACCCCGCCCATGAACAGGCGCCACTATTAAATGACCAACACACACCCGCTGTTTCCGGCCCACTCATCCTTCTGTTAAAGATCCCGTAACTATCCATCATCATAGCCAACCATAGATCTGGGTGACGCACCTCCCAATGAAGTGACTAGTCTACAGCCTTCTGTTTGCAGAAACGCTGATCATACCAAGGTCACGCATTACCCGGCCTTAACTGCTGTGTCTCACGAATGGTAAGGAAATAGCCTAGCAGCAGCAGAGCCAAGGACCCATCCTTCTCCAGCTGCACTGCCATAAAATAAATAAAGCCAACCACCCAATTATCCCATGTCCTAGGGCGAAGCTTACCTACCCTCTGCCTTCCCAATGCTGCAAAGGCTGCTAACAAGTCCTTACTGTTAGAGGACTCTCCTTCCACTAGCCATTGGACCCCTTCCACATCGATCAGCTCAAACAAATCCACATTCTCCCCTTTCCAAATTTTTTCCTTAACTGGACCCGAAATGTGCGGAGTCAGAATAACTGCTCCTGTCCCCTGCCCCAAAGATTGGGTAGCCAACCAGTCCCCAGTCCGCAGCCCAAAATCAGAGCCTACCTCTGAGCCCAAGTCCAAACTGTCCCCAGAACCCACCGCCCCCCCGTCGTATCGCTAACCGGGTACCTGGCACCCTGTGCTAGCTGCCTCTGTGCCTCCTCTATCCCTTGCACATCACCCCCGAGATCCCCAACTGACAAGTCGTCATTCCTCCCCACCCCACAATCCTCAACCCCTAGCTCCCCTGACAATGCTGCTGTAATAAAACCATTACCTGCACTTTTGTCTTGCGATGTGCTGGGAACCGGTGTCTCCACTGCTATCACCTGCTGCGATGCCTGTTGCTTTTTCCCCACGGCTGGGTTTCTCACCGCCGTGCATCACCTCTTCTGACCTGGGGTCTGTTCAGGTTCTGTACCACTTCCAATGTTGCTGCCTCCTGGAACAGCTCCTCCACTTGGGCCACAATTGCTTGCCACCTCTGCCTTAGCTCTGGTAATTTGGCCATCTGTAAAAGAGAAACAAAATATTAGCACTATTCTATGAGCCTGACTGCCCTACTCCCCCCCCAACCCCTAGTATTGCCTTGCCCCCGCACTTTAACTTACCCCTGCCTGCCCACCATCATCTTTCACCCATCCTGTCAGCCACACCTCCTACCATTAGTACCCCTTCCTACCCTAGCATATCCCCTATCAATGTCCCTCCCCCTATGTATCTATGGAGAAAGAAAAAAAAAATAATTAATTACTTAATTAAGTCCCTCTACCTATCTCCCTATCAATCCCATCACCATTCACACAAACAAGCCTAAAAACACTTACCTTCCCTCCCAGCACAATCCTCCATATAGGTAACAGCTAATCAACGCAGTACGCATGTGCAAACCGGTGCTAGGACCTAACAGCTGAAAGAATGGCAGCAGCAACCCACTACACCACCAGGGAGGACAGAAAAGCCATTTCACCACCACCACCACCACCACCACCGAAATCCAGGATGGAGGGACACCCGGTCAGCCGCAACGCCATCCTGAAGATGGAAGGACCGAAGAAGACTGACCGACACCCACGAACCCACCAGGGAGCACGAACTGCAAACCACCACTATACCACCAACGAAGAAGCAGGATGGACCCCCGAACGAATGCCGCAACCACGGGGATAGCGACTATGGACACAGCGGCCCACAAACCCACCAGGGAAAGGATATTCCACCACCACCACCGAGTCCCAGGATGGAGGGACACCCAGACAACCGCGACACCATCCTGAAGGGAAACCGGAGAAGACAAACGGACACCCACGAACCCCCAACACAACCAGCCCACCAGGGTGCATGAGGGGAAGATCCACCACTACCCCCAACCTAACTGGGACCGGATTACACCAATGGACCCCCCTTTGCCTACCACAACCACCGGGAGAATGCCTTCCTTTTTTTTTTTTTTTTATGTACCCTGACCGCATGGCACCAACAGCCTACTACCCAACAGAGATAAGGACAGGCCCAGCCTCCCCCCACGGATGTCACTCGACCGCACGGCCCCACTGAAACAAGGCCCGATGAATCCCCAGGAGACTGCCGGACGACAGGGAGCAAAGCTAAAACTTCAATGCACACAGGTAAGCCTAGCACTACTCCCATCTACTTCATTATATCCATATACATATATAAATATATATATATATATATATATATATATACATACACACACACACACACACACACACACACACACACACATTTTTTTTTGTCCACCCCCCCGACCATTCACCCACACACACACAAACACACACACACACACACACACACACACACACACACACACACACACACACACACACACACACACACACACACACAGTACTCTATCACCCTTTCCTACCAGTAAGCTCAAACTATATTCCCAGACTCCAGCCTCCCATTAAATTAACCTCTAAAAAACACCAAAGGGGGGACTGACCCAGACCACCTAACCCCTTCTCTCCCCACCATCCAAGGCCTACCTTCATCCACGACACCTACAGGTCGTCTGGACGTAAGCTAGTTGTCACTCCACCAACTCATGCCAAACATGCCTACTTCCTTTAATCCCAAACCCTTAGTACTTTCAGAAGTCCCACCTACTCCTACCTCACTTCCTTTTACATCTCCCTCTCTCCTTAACCCTTTCACCACCACAAACCCACTATCCTAACCAACTACAATCCTTACCTTCCTTTCTACCACTATACCCTCCCCACACCCCTTTACCCCCTTACTCGAGGGATCGGGACAACTTAGTTTGTCCCAAACTGCATTTATCACATTTTTAGAGATGTAAGTGTCTATAAAACAGTGATGTTCTGTATGCAACACATAACCACATTGCCTGTTTGGTTTGAATGGCACAGTAGAGCCAAATATCACAGTTTTATCTAATGTTCGTCCTTTCCCTTACAAACAACTGTGAGATCTGTCATGCAGTAATGATTCATCTCTCCCTACCAACTGCAGTGCTGCAGTCCTGCATCTGTGCCATTCTCAGTAAAATGCAACATGCTGTACCAAATATTCTGAATTATGTAGCTGTGCATATGCTAGACTGTACATTATTTGCACTGCCACTTTACTTTGCCTTTTTTGGCTGTGGTTTTGTGCCATTTAAAAAACAAAAACAGTGTTTCACCTTTTTACCACCATACCATGTTGCTTTTCTCTATGCTCACTACTGGAGTGGTCTTCAAAGACATTTACAGCTTACAAGTACAAATACTCAACTATGGTACACAAAAGATGCCACAAGCCATTGCATTTTGTTGTCTGCAGTGCAATGGGGAAGGTGTGGTTCTGCCTCCTATTATCTGAGAGATTAACTGCCTGATTGTTCACCTAACATTTCATGCTAGCTTCCTGTGAATTGTTTATGCTATTTTCAGTGTACT
Source organism: Protopterus annectens (assembly GCF_019279795.1). Lineage (NCBI taxonomy): Eukaryota > Metazoa > Chordata > Ceratodontiformes > Protopteridae > Protopterus > Protopterus annectens. The sequence continues at coordinate 14,570,197 of NC_056751.1, forward strand.
TACTTAGCCAAACACAGTTCATCTACAAAAGCACATCTCCTTTCTTAATCCTATCTGAGGTTTTTATTCGTATAGATGTAATTTCTCCAGAGAAACATCTTTTTTACTGAGCATGGGGGAAAGGAAACTGTCACTTGTCTTGCATACTCAAATGACTTTCTTACACAAATGCAGTTGATGTAACTGGAAATGTGAAGTCATCAAATGTGGACACATAAAAGTCCAGTAAGCAGTTTATTTGGCTTCAGCATGTGTCAGCCTATTGATGAACAGGCAAATGTCGAAAAGGCCTACATTACTCAAGGTTCCTCATTCTGACAGGATTTCCTTCAATGCACATCTGTTGTTGATTCTTTTGCAATTTATAGACAGGATTTCCTTCAGCACCATTGACTGTGCCAGATGCAAGACTTTCTTGTTATAGAGTTAGGACCTATCATTCCAGTGTTCCATGGCAAAAAACAGACAGCTCTAAAAATGCAATAACCAAACGGACAGCTCTAAAATGCAGTCCAACTTGTTTTCCTCTTCATGTGTGTAAATACCTCTCATTTTCATTGGATTACAAGTTCAGCTGTCAAATTTATGACCTACCAGTCTTTAAAAGCTTGAGTACCATAATTTCATGTTGATATTTTCTACATCTAATAACTATACATATCTGTGTGTGTGTGTGTGTGTGTGTGTGTGTGTGTGTGTGTGTGTGTGTGTGTGTGTGTGTGTGTGTGTGTGTGTGTGTGTGTGTGCGCGAGCGCATGTGTGCACATGCGTGTGTGCATGCATGTGTATATGTATATATGTCTGTGTTCATGTGTGTCTGTGCGCATGTGTGTTAGTGTGTGCCTGCATGCATGTGTGTATGTGTATCTGCCCACATGTGTACGTGTGGGTGTGTGTGCATGCGCATGCAGAAAAAGAAGTATAACAGGAAAGAAAGATGCAGACAATTATTTACAAATACATGCCCTCTTTCATAGTATGCCATAATTTCAAAAAGCCTGTTCTCTTTTTCTGTTAGTACATTATTTTACATTACCTTCCTGCCATTGGACTCAGAAAATATTACTCTTACATTTATGGAGTACATTTAAATGCATCATTTGTATTACATTTCATGAGAGAAATTTTGCCTACCCTATCCTCCTTTACCCACTACTGAATAGAAACAGAGATGGTGTTAAGAGGAGATACAAGCCTTTGGTTGAAACATTAAACCAAGGTCCCATCTGTCTCAGTTGGTGATAGCTCAGGTGGATTTAAAAGCTCTCATGGCACATAAAAAAAGAGAAGGTGAATCACTTGATGCCTTAACCAAATTTTCCCTAGTCTGTATAAACACCATCTCAGGACTGAAAAGAAGACACCAGCCTAGTGGGACTAACCCAGTTAGCAATGTGTAATTAATTAATTAATTAATTAATTAATTAATTAATTAAGAACAATAGGATTAGGAATAAGTATATTAGAGGGTCAGCCCAGGTTGGAAGGTTTGGAGACATAGCCAGAGAGGCAAGATTACATTGGTATGGACATGTGTTGAGGAGGGATGCAGAGTATATTGGGAAAAAGATGCTAAGGATGAAGCTGCCAGGTAACAGGAAAAGAGGAAGGCCTAAGATAAGGTTTATGGATGTGGTGAGAGAGGACATGCAGGTGGTTGGTGTGACAGAGCAAGATGCAGAGGACAGGAAGAAATGGAAACAGATGATCTGCTGTGGTGACCCCTGATGGGAGCAGCCGAAAGAAGAAGAAGAAGAATTAATTAAGAACAGCACAAAAACAATATAGTGAAAATATATTCTGTTCATATAGCAACACCATGATATTTAAGGAGAAATGTCCACATTTATTAAAGCATAAAAATAAAACTTACTTTAGCACTGTCATATTATATTCATTGTGTCCACTGACAGAAATGATATGACATCATGACATCACATTTATTAAAACAAATCATGTAATATGAAAAGGGACATACAGATATAATGTGAAAATGGGACATACAGATATATGCTCCAATGCAGATGTATGTAATGCCATTCTAGCTATCCTACCAGATATAGGTTGTAAATTAAACTAAAATGGAGAGAGTTGCATTATGAAATGATATTGTGATTTACTGCATCCAACTTACATTAATAAAATGCAGCCAGATAGATGCAACATTAAAAGTATTTTATTCTAGAAAAGAAGAATCATTCAGTATGATAACATTGCATACAATCAAATATCATACTGCTTATACAGATTACTAAATCAAAAATGTTACTTGATCCTTTTTCTGCAGAAAAGAAGAAAGTTACCAATCAGATGAACATAGAATGCAACTACAATAATCCTGCTAAAACACAGAAATGATTACAATCCTCCTACTGTTGCAGCATAATGCAAGCTATGTTTCAGCCCACTGTGCCTAGAATTGTGCAATGGTACACAGATCTGAACTCATTTCATAGTCTGTTAGTACAAGAATTCTGCATTAAGCCATAACTAATGGGGGACAGATTTTAAATATTGCTCTTATAAACTTGGTAATTTGCTAGAATAATAGGTTTTGCATTTGCATGCATTTTCTGAAGGATATAAAGTCTGAAACCCAGTTGTCTGTCACTATTCAATGATATTCTTCAGTGATGTGCCAGGAAGCCACAAACTTTATGAAGAACAGACAAAACATATGAGGCAAAAATCTGGAGGTCATGCAAAATTCTAGATGGTTGAGAGATAAGGGCTTTAGTAATGTGAGGCAAATTTTACTAGATAGTATATTTAAGTGTTACGACACTGCATTACCTTAACACAAATGGAAGATGCTCTTGCTATAAAACGCTTGGGTTACAAGAAGCCCCTGATCTCATTAACCAACTGATATGACACAAATAAAATAGAAATAAACAAAAGAATGGGGGATTATAGGATCCTCGACAGAGGCATTTTAAGGTCAGGTGGCACAATGCCAGGGTAATCCTATGGGCTAGGCTTGTAAAGGCTCCAGGGCCATTAGCCTAGTACACACCTATGAACCTATTAACCTATGAATACAGCCAGAAAAAATGGCAAAACAAAAAAGAAAATGTACAAAGACATTTATAATCCTCATCTTCAAGGCATAATGATAGAAATGTTAATTAGCACAGAATTATAGAATTTTTTGAGCATGCTAGTTCAAAACTGCAAATGTGTTAAAGCTTAAGAGATAATGGAATGGGGTTAATTCAAAGCTTGGATGATCACAATATTCTAAATGGCTCTTACGTACAGTACCAAAAAAGACGATGGATATGCAAGCTCAATGGTTCTTACGTACAGTAGTTACACATAGTGGCTAAACTAATTCTGGGGATAGAGAACTTTGGGGGTAAGAAATTCTTTCCTTAACCCCTAAGGCTGAGCAGTCTCAGAACTAATATTAGTAGAGAAGCAGTGGTGCGAGGTCACAGCACCTAACTGAGGGTGCAGGGGGACTTTTTAAGTTGATGTTTTCAAATATTGATTTTTGTAGGAAAGAGATTTTGCAGCACTATATTTGTAACTTCATTTAGTAGCTATGAATAGTAGCACTCAAATCTGTTTACTGCAATATTTCTTTTTTCAAAAGGGGCAGGTAGCGTAGCTTCTAGGATAACTTGATAAAGGGGATATTTGTATATATCTTTGTACTCACATCTGCATGTTTTGTCGTAGTTTTTATCAGCTGGATCCTTTATCCATGTGCTTAGTGGCTTCTTTCTTGTGTCCATTCTTACTTAATACCCATAGGGCAAATGAGATCAGAGGCTTCTTGCAAACCAAATGCTTCAAAGCATAAGCAGCTTTGAGCTTATGACATGCAGATGCCATGTAATAACAATGAAACTGTTGTTCATATTTAGAAAAATTTAGCTGTTGATGTAAATACATAGCTATAGATATGACTTTCAGTTTCCATCATAGCTCCCAACCTTCCATCTCCAGAATGTGGTACACTACCTCTTGTAATGTGGCACAAAGGGGGAAATGCAAAACCCTTACTGACGGCTTACTAACAACGTCAACTAGGAAGCTCATAGGATACTTTAAATGGGCTATTTTATACTTAACAAAAACTTCTTTGATGAATTAATATGATTCAGTATTATTTATCATGAATATATCAGTTAAAATATTCTTAACATTGAATATGTGGCAGATTGTTTTATTATACAACAATGAGGAACATGGACTTTTTAACTCATTACATCTGAGTGATGCCTCCGGGTGCATCTGCAGTTAACTCCTACTAATGCCTCTAGGCATCAAATGTTGCTTATTCATATTTGCAACAATAATTCCAAAACCATGCTATGCAGAAGGTTTAAAACGATTTAATCTTAAAGCTTACAAATAGCAAACTGAACTGCATTAGTATTTTACCTCAGTCTAGAGTAGGTAAATAGATATTAACTGTTATTTTTATGACAATTTATATAGATATAATTCTCACATTTTTCTAAATAGCTCAACTTTTAAGTAATACAGACAGATCTCCTTAGCCTCATATGAAAGCTATCAGCTGGATGAATAAAATGCTGCTGACAGTATATGTGTAACTTGAGTGGTTGCTGAGATATTGTAAGTTGTTTACAAAATGCTACAAATATAATAGTTACTGTGTTTACTGTGACTTATAAAATTCAATTTAAGTTCTAGAACCTAAAGAATAGTACCACTATAAAAATAGTTTGTGAAGAGTTTACCATTTATACTTCTTTCATAACCTGTATGGTTCCAGAGATATGAACATTTGTTTGAAATGTGAGGGCATAATTTGATTGTGCAAAAAGGCTTAGGCTCCACCCATTGGAAGTTACAGTGCAAACTTTCTGAGCTCCATTGGAGTGAATGAGTTAAGACTCAAAATGTGCTTTGTACCCTCTTATGATGTCTTGATTAAAGTAGGCTTGTAAATAACTTCATATAACCTTCACTTACAGAGATATTACACTATTAGCAACGTATTATTATTATACACACTATTTATACCTTATCAGATGCTACATTTTCTTTTTATATTAACCATCTAATGTTCATGCACAATGCTGATATATTCTTTACCATTACTTTTAAAACCACTTGCTATACATGATTTTTATCTTCTCTGTCAGAACTTTCTAGAGCTGGTCTGGGTGTTGTCTATCAGATAGCTAGCTACTGACTGGGTATAATTACTGTTATTATTTTAGGGTTTCACTTGTATCTTGATGGTATAAAAAAATCACACGTGTTATTTCTCTAGACTCACAATATATTACTGCAGCTAATACAGACGAAGACATCATACAGATTAATAAGGGTTACTAAATGATTCTTGATTCAGTTTCTCTACAGAATTTCTGATCTGATCAACATGATTTCTCCAAATCACATTAAGTCCAAATCCATGCTTGATAATGTTGTCATGCAGTCTGAGCCTGTAGCATTAAATTTCCCTGTGTGGAGGATCTAAGATTCCCTAGAGTTCCTTAGATTTCAGGAACCTAATAAAAACCATATTGTGAATATTCCACCAAATAACAGGTGGTAGAAATACTTTCTTTAAAAACTTTTCAAAGTATAAATCCACTAATGAAAGTAGGAAAGCACAAGCTAGTTCAAGTCAAATATTCTTTACTAAAAACACACAAACAAGTGATCCAAATAGTATTAGAAAAAATGGAATAAAGTGTAGAATTCACCATTCCATTTATATAACTGTTTTAAACCTGTTAAAGGACAACCGCACCCATAGACTCAAAAACATGTTTATTTCATCATGGTTTGGTGTTTCCTACATTTTAACACCACTCTGGGACTATTTAGAGCTTTTTAGATATTTTATATGCAATTTCTGACTCTGACCACATGGGGTCTGGCATCTTGAAATATTTTTGACTGTTTAGTCGGCCTCTAAGTATCCCAGAATGCATTGTTTGTCTCCAAAAACTTGCACCAGATCTGCCACATTTTCTCTAAAGCTCCTGTCAGTGCACTGATTTTAAAGGCATTCACTGCTGTGTTATAGTCACCTACTTTTGGTTAAAATTGTATCCTTTTTCAATGACTACTTCAAACACAAGCAGTGCAAATGCTACAGAACAGAATTAAAAAGTGCATTTTATTGCTCTTGCTTCTTAGAAATGCTAACTTGATTTCTTTTGTGAAGGCTGAAATCTAGTTCTTCAAGGCCCTAGCTGTCAAAGAGCTAAGGGTAATTTGACCCATTATCTGCATGTGATTGACAGCTCACAGCAGGTGACCAGACTAATGTACTGTTTTCTTGTCAGCCTGTCCTTCCTTACAGTGGAAGACATTTTTTGTTGCACTCCTCTTGTCAAACTTAGAACCAAGCTCCATAGCACTGGGAATAATCACTGTTTTGCAAAGCATCAAACTCCCACTTATTTTTCCTTCCTGTTTGGTTAAATAGCTACAAAATAATGCACTAAAAGCACAAAATATTTCATAGATTTACATAACAGCACCCACATGCTTTTTTAAAGTGGTAATTTAAGAAAATTACAGTATTGCATACTTCTTGAAATCTGATGTAGTGGTGTCGATTAATTGTGACAGACATCTGCTTCTAATATAAAAACATGCAATTAATGTCTACACATGGTCATTGCAAATTTATGCTCTTAGTTTTGCAGCTGTTACTGTGCTTCTGCCTGTACTTTGTCACATAGTGGTAGGGCTCTTCAGAAGAGTGAGATTATAGTTTGACATTTTTGCTAGTTTAAGAATGGGCTTGGCAAGGCAGCTCTGACATCACAATGTGGGAGGTCCACTGGCTCTTCTATACAGCATGCAAATCAGATGGGGATTACATCACTTTGGGGGAGGAAACATCCCAGTAGCTAGAGCAAGAGCTCTGGCAGATGTGACATCATCATTTCAGAGCCAGCTAGATGTTTTTCAATTTGGTTTTTAAAGTGAAAGCAAAACAGTATGGAAAGGTAGGAAGCCTTACAGGGAAAACAGCTGAGTGGATATCCCTTTGTTGTCCTTTAAAAAGCATGTTTAAAAGCATGGGAGTGGTTTACTAGGGTAGCTCTGTTGTAAAAGACAATTAGCATGTTTACTACCTAAATACCCCTTCCCCCATACACCAGTGTGATATTCAGCACACTGCTGCCCTACTTCAAGCTGTGTGATTCCAAGATATGCTATTTGTACTGTAAGCACCTATTTATTGTATCAATCTGATTAATGAGCCTTAACAGATCTTGACAGGGATTGAGAAAACAGCTGTGCCTAAGTGTAAGATTGTTGGACTTAGCATTCTAAGGCACAAGTGAAATTACATACAAAAATGAAACAAGTAAGGAATAAGATATGATGAGGTTTGATTTACTGCCTAATAAGACACACACCTAGTGCATAATAAGGCATGGGATGCATACTCTGACTGCCTTTAGCACCAGGAGCTTTCACTTGCACGATAATAACCTGCACTTCAGAGTGTCATATTCTACCTATAAAATGAGCCACCCAGCAAAACAAATACATCAATAAATAAAATGAAGAAGTAGTATAAGGAATAGAACAGATAAGTAATTACTGGAAAAAAAGAAAAAAATAATTGGTTCATAGTTCATTACTAAGCTAACTGCCATTGTGAGCCATTTTAAGCCTAGCCAATTATCCCTTGTGAGACTCAAACTCTGCACTTCGTGTTTGTAAGGCAAATAACTTAACCATTAGGCCACCCTTCCAACCCTTTGACTCGCAAGATGGCTGCACACTGATCAACAGCTTAATTTTGACTCTCCCAGTGTGAAAAAAAGTGGAGAAATATGAGCCAGTGATATTTTCATAATAAAATTCAGTTACTGGCTAGTAAGTAAACTATCTGGATGCCAGCAAAGAAGAAATTTAGAGAACCTGAAAGAAGATCAACCAGAAAAGATGAACAGAAAACACTGGCTGGGAATAATCCTGCAGCTGTTCTCCAAAAAGCAGCTCAAGCTGCAGCTTGGTACAAGAGATTACTTCCAGTATTTTAGAGGAAAAAGTAAATCAAATGTACTCAGAGGTGATTACAATAAATGAAACACTGAATGAGTATATTAACCCAAATAACAAAAGGCTGGAAAAATAGAAGAACCTTTAACTAGTTATTCAGATGAACTGATAAAAATGCAAAACTCAGAGGCTGAAATTAAGAAAAGGTTGGCTGAGTATGAGACTTCTCAAGAAGAGCCATTTCAAACAATGGAAGACTTAGAAACAGATCACACAGAGAAAACCTGAGATTTTTCTGCTGTACTAGACAAATTGGAAGCAACAGTTTGTATGTATGTTATGAAACCACAAATAAGTAACTGGACTGGTATTCCACAGTAGGCTGTGTTAATTAAAATGGCACATTGAGTGTACGCTCTGTAGATCAGAGTGTAAAGTGTATGTGCTTGTATCTTTAAGAAGCATGCAAGGCTGTACGTGCATGTATACAACCCGCACATGTGCACAACCTTAATGCCATTTTGTAGAAGCAGTTAAGGAGTAAGCATGCATGATCATAGTCATTAATTGTATATAAGTTACTTAAGTTAGAATCAATAGTCAACAGTAGCAATGTGTTTGTATGTAATAAGGCTGCTTAAACAGAACCCAAGAAGATTCATTTACTCATGTCCCAACACAAAAGCAACATAGTGTCAGAACCTGGATGGAAGAGAGAGGAATATTGCAAGCCATGAGATGTAAAGACGACAGCAAAGGCAAAACCGAGAGAAAAGTGCACAAACATAGCCAGAAAGAAACAAAGGTAATGAGAAATAGCACAAACTGTTTACTTGATGCGAAAGACAATAAAGGGGCATTACAAGGGCACAGACTGCATTATCAGGCAAGTGGAAAGCAAGAAAAGTTTGGTAAGTTTAAGATAAACGTACCCGATGAAATGATTAACTGTAAAGCAAAATGAGCATGTGTAAAGTAGAAAATAAGTGCGTTGAAAGCAAAACGAGTGCATTTGAGGCAGAATTGGGCATCTTTAGAGTAAAACGAGCACAATAAAAGTGTATTGGGCATAAAAGGGCTTAAATGAGCAAAACGACTACAATAAGAAAATAAAGGCCACTGCATATATTTTGGCAAAGAGCAGTATTTGGGCATAACTACAACTTTGTATTGTATCAAGGGCAAAACTAAAGTTATATGAAGTATCTCAGAGTGTGTAAAAGTGCTTACAGTGTTTGCTTACTACTTAAAGAGTTTATTGTATGCAAAGTGCAACTATTTCATGCAATCCAGTCAAAGTACAGCTATTTCGAAAAAGTTTCTTGTGCTGAGTGTGTCTATTTGCAAAGAATCACCATTACAGAGTGCTTCTTGTACTGTAAAGAGTTGCTTAGTAAGGTACCACCATTTTGGGAAGATTTCAGTATGCTGTATGCAGTTATTCGCATTGTCCAGTTACTTATTTCTTATTTCTTAGACTGATAAGAGGTGTTTTCTTACAAAAGACGGCATTACAAGAGTATTATAGTGCTCGTGAATTACTTAGTCTCATTTTAAAGTTCTCAAATGTTTCTTAAAGCGATTAATTTAATGATTGAGGGTGAATGACTGTAGCATTCCTGCTGTCATCTATAAAATTTCAAGAAGTACAGCAGAAGATGATAAATGACTTTAGCATTTTCGCCTTTACTGATAGAATTCTGAAAGTAGTTATTTCGCAAAGTTCAGTAAAAGTATCGAAAAGCCCAAGAAGTTTATTTCACAAAGTCCAGTTATTCGAAAGTACTACAAGTTTGTTTATTCGCATAATTCCAAAAAGTCCAACGGAAGGTACAAGTTCAGAGTTCAGAGGCATTGAACAGTCATTAGCATTAATTCTGACATATGTCCATGTGTGTATATTTATGCTTATTTGCATACCCCTTCCCTTTTATGTGTTATTATGGCAGACAGATTTCGAAAACCTCTACCAGTTGTATTTGATCAGAATATTGCAGAGAACTGGAGAATATTTGAGCAAGAGTATGATATTTTCATACAAGCAGCTTATGCAGATAGAGATGCATGCACAAGGGCATTCATTTTGCTAAATTTAGCTGAGTCAGAGGCCACAGAAAGAGCGTTCATTTATGTATGCACCAGCAGTATATGACGGAGAAGGTGCATATTGCCATATTGTTGTACAAGCTGAATCAAAAGAAGACCCTGAGTGTTTGAAGAGCAAGTTAAGAGAACTGTGTAACCCCAGATGAATTTTACATTAGAAAGGCATTTGTTTTACACAAGAGATCAGTAGCCAGGGGACACGTTTGCAGCTTGCCTAACTGATCTGAGAAACAGAGCTAAAATATGTCAGTTTGGTGATCTAAAAGATGAGCTGATAAAGGACAGGGTTGTACGTGGTATTACCAGTGCTACTGTGGGAAAGATTTTACTTCATGACAGTGATTTAACATTGAGCGAAGCTATAGAACTTTGTCAGATCCATGAGGTGACAGAAAACACACAAATATCCTTGCGAGTGGCAAGAGCATGGTTTCAGTTGTTTCCAGAGCACATGTAGATAGTGTGAAACATGTAGCAAACAAGAACAGACCTAAGCACGTGACAGCTAAAGGATTTCCAAAGAAGGTGCGCAGCTTTCCAGAAAGTTCCAAGAAAAGTTTAAGCTCCAGCACCAGCTCAGTGCAACACAGGCAAATTTCAGCAAAACCCAAATCTAGCTTTATTGTTAACTGCCACAACTGTGGTGCAAATCATGGGTCTAAAAGAGAGAAGTGCTTAGCATATGGTCAGCAATGTCACAAGTGTAAATGTTTTGCAAATCAAGTAAGACTCACACAGTTGTAAAGAAAAGTCACACAAAAAAGCAAGTTCATCAAGTAGAGTCAAAATAATCAGCTTTCTATGTAGATGGTGTATCAGTGCTTGGTGAAAGAGTTGATGCAGTAAACTTATTAACAAGAAGTGAAACATTTTGTACTGTCCAGATTAATGGAAGATCCACAGAGCTCAAAGTTGACACTGACTCAAAGTGTAATATTATATCAGCAGACACATTTGCAAGAGTGAGAACTAACAAACAACTCAATGTAAACAGTAGTGAGAGACTTGTTGCTTATGGAGATGAAGAAATTCAAATCGAAGGTTCAGTGATATTTTCATGTTACTTGGCTGAGAGCTGTTACAACTTGTTATTCTACATAGTCCAAAGACCAGTGCAGTCTTTATTGGGTTTCAAAGATAGTTTTAGGATGAATCTGCTTTCTTTTGTCAAAGAAGTTCATCATGTAAGTGCAGTTCCGAGTTCCAGTTTTTCAGAAGCCATTTTTTCGGAGTATGCTGATGTTTTCGATGACAAATTAGACAAACTTCCAGTTGTGTATTCCATGAAGTTAGACCCAGAGATCACTCCAGTAGTCAGACCAGCAAGAAGAGTTCCAATAGTGATGCAAGACAAAGTTAAAGCTCATTTGGATAAAATGGTGAGCAAGGTGTGATTTCTCCAGTTACAGAACCAATGGAATGGGTGTCGTCCATGGTAGCCACTCACAAAAAAGGCTTAGATGAAGTCAGAATATGCATTGACCCAAGAGATATGAACAAAGCATTAAAAAGCCCATATCATCCTATGTGCACAGGCGAAGAGGTTGCCACTCTAATACCAAATGCCACTGTATTTTCTGTTTTAAATGCAAAGAATTCATTTTTGCAAGTGATGCTCGATTTCAAATCCTCATTTCTAACTACTTTTGGTACTCCATTTGGCAGATACAGATTCCTAAGGATGCCATTTGGAATAAATGCTGCAAGTGAAGTTTTTTAGCATGCAGTGGAGCAAATTTTTTTCAAGTTATCCATGTGCCATTATAGTAGACGATCTGTTAGTTGGAGGCAATGGTGAAGCAGAGCATGATCGAAACCTAAAGAAAGTTCTAGACAGAGTACGTGAAGTGAACTTAAAGCTCAATCCTCTGAAGTGCAAATTCAGACTTCCAGAAGTTACATACATAGATCATTTGTTTACAAGTACAGGCTTAAGACCAAACCTGATGAAGCAAGCAGCTATTCTAGAGATATCAGCACCGGATAATGTACAAAGTTTGCAGTGTTTTCTGGGCATGTTCAACTATTTAGGCAAATTTATACCAGACTTCAGTGAGTTGACAGTGCCTTTAAGAGAGCTCACACACAAAAATATTTCATGGTCATGGTTAGAACATCATCAAAAGGCATTTGAAAACCTTAAGCAGAAAATTGCCCCCCCCCCCCTACTTTAAGATACTATGATGTGAACAAACCAGTGATTCTTTCTTGTGATGCTTCAAAATTTAGTTTAGGTGCAGTTATACTTCAAGAGAGCAGACGAGGAGCCTATCCATCTAGAACACTAATGCAGACAGAGATGCAGTATGCTCAAATTGAGAAAGAACTGTTGGCAATAGTATTTGCATCCTCCAAATTTCATGATTATATTTATGGTCGAGCTATACAAATGAAAACTGATCATCAACCTTTAGTTACTATTATAAAGAAGCCTATACATTCCATTCCAGCAAGATTACAAAGAATCATGCTCAAATTGCAAAAATACAGTTTCAAATTGGTCTACACTAAAGATAAATTGCTTTATTTGGCTGATACCTTATCCAGATCTCCTAGACTTACAACAGAACAGCTTGATGCAGAGACGTTTGACTTTGATGTAATGTCAGTGTGCAATTTTTCCACCATTAGACTTGATGAGTTAAGCGATCATATCAGACTGATCCAATTTCACCAAAGCTTAGTCATTGTATTAATGTAGGATATCCGTCAAATCAATCTAGTGTATCACCTGAAGTGCAAGCATATTTTCCATACAGAGATGAATTGTTGATGGAAGATGGTATTATTTTCAAAGGTCCTAAAATTGTTGTTCCTGTTTCCTTATAACAAGAATATATCCAGATTTTATATCGTGGTCACACAGGAACTACATCTACTAAGAGAAGAGCATGATAATTAGTATTTTGGTCTTCATTATAGAAAGACATTGGTAGAGTTCTTTCTACTTTTTCAGTATGCAATAGCACCAGATTGCATTTGCAAAGAGAACTGCTTCAGCTAAGTCCAATTCCTGAACTACCTTGGTCTACTGTAGCAAATAATATCTTTGAGTGGAACAATCAGCACTACTTAGTGTAGACTCCTATTCAAATTGGTTTGAACTTGATCTACTACCAAACTTAACCTCAACAGCTGTTATTACTAAGTTGAAAAGTCATGTCTCAGTTCATAGTAGTCCAGACAATCTTTTTTCTGACAATGGTACTCAATTTACTAGCCATTTGTTTCAGAAATTTGCAAAAGAATGGGACTTTGTACATGTCACTAGTAGTCCTGACTATCCTCAATCCAATGGTTTAGCTGAAGGAGTAGTGCAGAATGCAAAGCAATTACATGAAAGGTCAAAGCGTGACAATACAGATATATTCTGGAATTTGCTTAATCTCAGAAACATACCTCGTGATGATATTCTTGACTTACCTGCTCAAAGGTTACTTTCCAAGCAAACTAGAACTACTCTACCTATTTCTTCCAGTTTGTTGCAGCGTAAGTCAAAAAACATTAAAACTATCAAGGCTCAATTGTTTAAGAGGCGTAATATCCAGAAATCAAGTTATGACCGATCGTGCAAACTACTTCATCCATTGAGGGAAGGAGAGACGGTACAAATTCAGACAACAAAAGATTTTGATCGAATAGGACAGATTATAGGCATTTGTGCCATACTGAGATCTTACTTGGTAAATTCTGAAGGAATGGGGTATAGGAGGAATTGCAAACATCTTCTTCCTGAACCAGAACCATCATCATCATTGCAATCACAGCACTGTGTCTGTGATGCAAATTCTCAATCAAAGAATAAGTCAGACATTGTCTCCAGACCAGAATGTGCTCAAAAGTCTGATTCTGTTCCAAAAAAGTGATTTGAATATTCCACAGGTCAACCATTTTGTAGAAACTGTCCCAGTTGCTAAATCAAATTCTCAGTTGTATGTCACACGATATGGACGAATATCTAAACAAAGTGTGAAATATGCAGCTATGTGGACTTGAGTGTACATACCTATATGTTTAGTATTGTATAATGCATGTCTATGGATTACCTGTGATTTCTGCATGCTAAACAGTCTCATAACAATTGTATGGTCTATTTTTCAAAGAGGGAGTATGTAGATCAGACTGTAAAGAGTGTGTACTTGTATCTTTAAGAAGCACGTGAGGCTGTATGTGCACATATATAACCGCATACATGCACAACCTTAGTGCCATTTTGTAGAAGCAGTTAAGGAGTAAGCATACATGATCGTAGTCATTAATTGTATATAAGTTACTTACGTTAGAGTCAATAGTCAACAGTAGGAATGTGTTTGTATGTAATAAAGCTGCTTAAACAGAGCCCACAAAGATTTGTTTATTTGTGTCCCAACATGAAAGCGACATGATCCAAGCCTGACTGTGAAAAAACTGAGAAATTGGAAGCTCTTCTTTATGCATATGGATAATAAGATACAAGCAGTGAAAAAGTTTTTAGTTTCTTTAGTTTTATATTTGAATCAGGCGTATTTTATCAACCAGAGGTGAAGTTATGGACAATAATTAATAAAGAGTTGAAGGAATTTATCTGGGAAGAACAGGTCAAGAGATAAGAAAGATAAGATGATCTTCCATTAGAAAAAGGTGGTTTAGGATTACCTGTTTTGAAGGGGTATTTTAGGGCTACACACTTAAGGCTCATATGCATAACACAAACAGGTTATAATTCAGAGTGAAAAGAGATTTTTCATTTATTTCACATTTGTTAACCGGGTATGACCGCCTGACCTAGAGCCCATTTTCAGTGAAGGCCCGGGTAGAAAAGCATCACATCAAGAAAAAGAAAAGAAAAGAATAATTTCATGGCACAAATGTTACACTCTATAGAGCAAAGTTTCAGATATTAGTGTAAGCTTAGGTACAGATATAAATAAGACTAACAAGGTTATTACAACAACAACAACAAAACAAAATATAAATAATATATCATTTCTAACATAATACAATATCTGCAATACATGAGTTCTTATTTCCATAGGCAGTGAAGTAGTAGAGACAGAACTGAAAAATTTAGATGAGTAGGCAGTGAAGTAAGTGATATGGGAGGTCAGTGGAAGGAGGTATATAAATAGGATTTTACAGCCAAGTAGAAGCAATACGAGAGTAATAGGTAGGGGTCGAGAGAGGAAAATATGCAAGAAGAATACAGATAAGCATTAGAGTGGTGGGGGAAAAGGGGGAATAGCAGAAGGGTTAGACGAAAATTTAAAAAGTTCCTGAGTCAGAGTGTTAGGTGGGGTTTTAACACATAGATCCAAGAGCTTAGCAGTGTTTCTTTAAGGCCTTTTTGAAGTTGTGAGTGTTTGTTGTAGATCTGGTAGACCGAGGGAGTTTGTTCCAGGCTAGCGCAATTGTGTAGCTGTATAGGTGTTAGCCGATAGGTTTTTTTTTTTTTTTTTGGTTTATAGATATCCAAGAGGAACTGGTCAGAGCTCCTGAGAGTTTGAGAGAGGGTGTATAAAGAAATGATGGATGAGGTGGCAGGGCAGTAGGTAGGTTTATTTAGGTTTGTGTGGATGATGAGAAGTTGAGAGGATAGGAACTGGTGGACAAGTTCAAGCTAAAAGGGAAAGAGATTTGAGGGAGAGGCAGTGGTGAGAATTATAAGATTGGTTTGCAGTGAATATGGCAATTTTATTGTGAGTTCAAGCTTAGACTTTAAAGTAGATTGTAGGTTGTTAGGATGGGTGAGGCATAGGTTAGACTAGGAAGAAAGTAGGCATGGGAAGGGAAAGGCTAGAATCCTGAGTGAGGAATTTTTTGTTACAGTAGAGCAGACCCAGTTTCTGGTGGGTTTTTTATGCAGTTGTGAATGTAAAGATCAGATATAAGGTGATCATCAATGATGGCTCCTAAGAGCTTTGTGTGAGGTTCTACATTGATAACAGTGTTGTCAAGTGAAGTTATGGTAAAAGAGGATTTATGCTGTGAAAGTGATTTTGGGACGAACAGAAGAAGTTTAGTTTTTTGGGGGTGAAGAATTAGTTGGTTGTCAATTAACCAGGTTTGACAGAGGTAAATGAGTTTTGATTTAAGTGTGGAGGTGAGGGACATTGTCAGAGATGGAGATGGTGGTTGAATCATCAGATTATTGGATGAGAGAGGAGTGAGACCAGAAAGTGCACAAGTCATTAGTGAATATATTAAATAGCAGTGGTCCTAGAATGGAGCCCTGGGGTACACCTGTAGGAGACAGGGAGGAAGGAGAAGGTGGCAAAGTGCCATCTAATGGACTGCTCTCTGTTACTGAGGTAACTTGTGAACAATTTTAGTGAAGAATTGGAGAGTCTGAGATCAGATGGTTTGGAAAGAAGTTTCTGGTGAGAGACAGTATCAAAGGCTTTGGAGAGGTCATGAATAGAGAGGAAACCAGTTTATTGTTGTCTCTGGCTTGAGAGAGAGTTTGTGAGAAGGAGATTAAAGCAGTAGTTGTGCTGTGGTTAGGGCGGAAGCTATGTTTGGTAAGAGTAAGGAGATTTTCCTGAAGAAGGTAATCAAGGAGCTGCTTATGTATACATTTTTCAAGAATATTGGAGAGTGTGGATAGATTGACTCTAGATCTATAGTTAGAGAGGTCAGTGGAGTGTCTTCCCTTGTGGATAGGTATAGTGAAGAATTTTGTCAGATAGAGGATACAGTAGATTCCTGAATATGTTGATCAGGATAGAAACAGGAAAGGCTATTGTGTTGGCAGCCAGTTTTAGGAATGGGGGCTAGATTGTCAGCAGATGAAGAGTATGGCTTTAGTTTATTGAGTAGTGATCTTATGTAAGCAGTGGGAACAGGTTTCAGACAGAAGCTGCTTTTGTGATCTGGATGAAGTGGGAGGAATAGAGAGGTTAGGGGTGTTACCACATCAAGTTAGTTTGCTAATTGAGTCGATGACATAAATGCTAAGAATGGTGGCTGTTTCATTTAGAGTGTTGGTGGGGCAAAGGCTTGCTGTTGTGGGGTTACTAGGATGTAGAATCATGTTTAGGGTGTTCCAGAGCATTTTTAGATTGTGGGGATTGAATTTGGGCTTTAGATATAAGCTTTCCTTATCTATATATACATGATTTTTAGTGAGGTTACAGAGTTTCCTATGGCTTTGAAGATGAGTCAGGGAGTTGGATCTTAACCAGTTTTATTCAAGCATTTTCTCTTTTGTGCATTAAAGATCGAGTAGTTTGAGAGAGCCATGGAGCACAGGGAGTATTTATTTGGATTTTCTTGGGAGGGCAGCTAGGGAGTTAAGAATATCTAGGAAAAATTGGTTGACTTTTTGTATAGCATCATCAAGCGGGTACATGGAAAAGGGAGGACCAGTCAGTAGAGGTAAGTCTGTTGTTAAACATGTCAGGGTCAAAGTCAAAGAGGCTGTGGTAATCTTTGAATTTATGAGATTTAATGGACTGCTTGCAGGATCTTTGGATGCAAGTGGGAGATGATAATGAAGCAGGGGGAGTTCAAGAAATAAGGAAAGAGTGGGATATGGGATGCAGATTCTGGAGAAGAATGACAACAGCCATACAGAATATTATATTCAAAAGTTGCAGAAAGTACTCTAATAACTAAGCCAACATGAGAATGGATAAAGGAAATTTTGCCAATAAGGACGACTTCAAATAGAGGTAAAGAAAATAGGCAAGAGACAGTTAGAATTTACTTGAGAAAACTGGAAAAGGAATCAAGGTATTGGGAGCAAATTACTAAACAGAGAAGGTAATACAGTGGAATGAGACCAAGAAGAAGTTTGGATTTCAGGTTAGAGACTGCCTTCTCTACCAGGAATTGATAGCAGTGTACAGACAAAGAGGAAAGGATAGGAGAGTCTAAAGTGAAAGACCTGATCTGGTAATGTTTTAGTTGAATCTAGAACAGAAGCTGATGTTAAAGGTGGATAATTAGTAGGACATATAAAATATTTTGTGATAGCTATATGAATCAGTCAGAATAGTTCAGAGAACATTGGGAAGAGAGACTGGAAAAGCAATTTGCAAGGAAACAATAGGAGGACATATGCATGGCTTCCAAGTATGCAACAAAGTCCAGAAGGTTTAGAAGTTTTGCTTGGAAGTGTTTGTATAGTTATTGTTATACGCCAAGAGGATGTCAAAGAATTTTTCCTCAGGTAGATGGCAGATGTTAGAGGTGTGATGGGGAAGAAAGGGGAACAAGTTTTAGGGACTGTAATGAGCTGGCAGATTTTTAAAAAATTACCTACAGAATACTTTGCTGAAAATGCTGGGGGAGCAAATGGCTGTAACTAAGGAAATCATTCTTGTGAGCCGGGACATAGGATCTGAATTCCTTGGACATATTAATGCCTTATTAAGTTTAATTATATTGTGTGTCATAGATAGCAATTACCAGAAAAGGTAAATCAAAATCTAAACTAACTGTATTTGAAGTATTGAATATTGCAAAAGATAGAAAATAACTGGAAATGAGATCTTTAGAAAAGGGAAGGAGCAAATTACATAGAAAAAGTGGAGTTTGTGGAAACAACACATAAAATAATGTTAACTAGGAGTGAGTTTAAGAGAAGGCCAAGAACTGAGCAATTTATGTAATGTTGGATTAAATGAGAGTTGGTATAAAGAAAGAAAACATATATGAAATGTATAATGTATGTAAATAAAAAAAAATGTTAATACACTTTGTTTTCTTTCCTATTAATGTATGCATGCCTATATCTTAAGTGATAATTTGATAAAGATGTTAAAATATGCATTCTGTCTCATTAATTGAATTCACATGCATTTTTATTTTAAATAATTTGGAATCTGTAGCGTTGACTTCTTCTTCTTCTTTTGGCTGTTCCCATTAGGGGTCACCACAGCGGATCAACTGTTTCCATTTATTCCTGTCCTCTGCATCTTGCTCTGTCACACCAACCACCTGCATGTCCTCTCTCACCACATCCATAAACCTTAACTTAGGCCTTCCTCTTTTCCTCTTACCTGGCAGCTTCATCCTTAGCATCTTTTTCCCAATATACTCTGCATACCTCCTCAGTAAATGTCCAAACCAACATAATCTTGCCTCTCTGGCTTTGTCTCCAAACCTTCCAACCTGAGCTGACCCTCTAATATACTTATTGCTAATCCTGTCCATCCTCATCACACCCAGTGCAAATCTTAACATCTTCAACTCTACCACGTCAAGCTCTGACTCCTGCCTTTTTGTCAATGCCACTGTCTCCAACCCATATAACATAGCTGGTCTCACTACCCTCTTGTAGACCTTACCTTTCACTCTTACTGGTACTCATCTGTCACAAATCACTCCTGACACTCTTCTCCACCCACTCCATCCTGCCTGTACTCTCTTCTTCACCTCTCTTCCGCACTCACCATTACTCTGAACTGTTGATCCCAAGTATTTAAACACATCCACCTTCACCACCTCTACTCCCTGCATCCTCACCATTCCATTATCCTCCCTCTCATTCACACACACATATTCTGTCTTAGTCCTGCTGACCTTCATTCCTCTTCTCTCTAGAGCATATCTCCACCTCTCCGGGGTCTCCTCCACCTGTTCCCTACTCTCACTACAGATCACAATGTCATCTGCAAACATCATAGTCCACGGGGACTCCTGTCTGATCTTGTCTGTCAACCTGTCCATCACCATTGCAAATAAGAAAGGGTTCAGAGCTGATCCTTGATGTAATCCCACTTCTGCCTTAAATGCATCCATCACTCCCACCGCAGACCTCACCGCTGTCACACTGCCCTTGTATATATCCTGTACCACTCTTACATACTTCTCTGACACTCGCCACTTCCTCATACAATACCACAACTCCTCTCTAGGCACCCTGTCATATGTTTTCCCTAAGTCCACAAATACACAATGCAACTCCTTCTGACCTTCTCTGTACTTCTCCGTCAACACTCTCAGAGCAAAGATCACAGCTGTAGTGCTCTTTCCTGGCATGAAACCATACTGCTGATCACTAATCATCACCTCCCTTCTTAACCTAGCTTCCACTTCTCTTTCCCATAACTTCATGCTGTGACTGATCAATTTAATCCCTCTGTAGTTACTACAGCTCTGCACATCACCCTTATTCTTAAAAATCAGTACCAAAACACTTTTTCTCCATTCCTCAGGCATACTCTCACTTTCCAAGATTTCATTAAACAATCTAGTTAAAAACTCCACTGCTATTCCACCTAAACAACTCCATGCTTCCACAGGTATGTCATCTGGACCAACAGCCTTTCCATTCTTCATCCTCTTCATAGCTATCCTTACTTCCTCCTTGCTAATCCATTGTACTTCATGATTCACTATCCCTACATCATCCAACCTTCTCTCCCTCTCATTCTCTTCATTCATCAGCCCCTCAAAGTACTCTTTCCATCTGCTCAACACACTCCCCTTGCTTGTGAGTACATTTCCCTCATTATCCTTTATCACCCTTACCTGCTGCACATCTTTACTAGCTCGGTCCCTCTGTCTAGCCAATCGGTACAGGTCCTTTTCTCCCTCCTTAGTGTCCAACCTTTCATACAACTTTTCATACGCCTTATCCTTAGCCTTCACCACCTCTCTCTTTGCCATGCACCTCATCTCCTTATACTCTTGATTACTTTCTTCATCTCTCTGACAATCCCACTTCTTCTTCGCCAACCTCTTTCTCTGTATACTCTCCTATACTTCTTCATTCCACCACCAGGTCTCCTTGTCCTCTTTCCAGATGTCACACCAAGCACCCTTCTAGCCATCTCTTTTACTAGCTGTGCTGTAGTTACCCAGCTAGTCAGTAACTCTTCACTGCCACCCAGTGCCTGTCTTAACTCTTCCCTGAACTCCATCTCACAATTACCCTTTTTCAATTTCCACCATTTGATCCTTGGTTCTGCCCTCACACTCATCCTCCTCTTCTTGATCACCAATGTCATCCTACAAACCACCATCCTATGCTGCCTAACTAAACTTTCCCCTGCCACCACTTTACAGTCTCCAATCTCCTTCAGACTGGCCCTTCTACATAAGATATAATCCACATGTGTGCATCTTCCTCCACTCTTGTATGTCACCCTATGCTCCTCCCTCTTGTTAACATACGTATTCACCACAGCCATATCCATCCTTTTCACAAAATCCACTACCATCTGGCCTTCTGCATTCCTTTGCTTAACACCATACATACCCATCACTTCCTCATCCCCTCTGTTCCCTTCACCAACATGCCCATTGAAATCTGCTCCAATCACCAGTCTCTCATCCTTGGGTACAGTCATCACCACTTCATCCAACTCACTCCAAAATTTTTCTTTCTCATCCATCGCACACCCAACTTGCTGACATGTTCCAAAATTGTACAATTGCTATTATTATGTAGTTATGTTCAGTAAACATACAGACCAATTCATTAAACTTGTTGCCCAGACTTTGTGTGTTGCAGTAAAATCATTTCAACATCTTATTAGATCTTTTGTATGCTATGTTGCTAGAGGTTGATGTGTTAGATTCTCTGGAAACATTTTTAGATATTCCAAAAGTTTCTCTGATACAAAAACCATCCATACTGACTAAGATGAAGTTTATTTTTAAAACATGTACTTATCATATCTACAGTCATTCCAATAGTGGATAAGTTTGATTTTATATCCCATACAAAGATGCCTTAACCATTTATTGAAAGCATGGGCTTTTGTAAATAAGAAGTCATTCTAGTGTGGATATGATATTATTTCACTGAGTATAAAGAAATATAAGCTTCTTCAAGCCTTTAATTAGCTCCATAATGGCATTCTCCATATGGTTAAGTGGTGTTGCCTTCAGGTCATTGGTTTCTGCATGGAATGAGAACGGATTGCAAAACATCTTTTTCAAGAAGCAGTTTTGGTGTCACATATATTATCTGAAAGTTTTAATCTAGCAAGAGCACTCACAGTAATATGAGTGTGAGTTTTCACATAAGCCTGTTGAAAATCAGAGGCAAAATGTTACGATGGACCCGGGAGCTGGGAATTGCAATTTTCACATGTATCTGAATGCATGCTTAAGAGAGACAGTTTCGAACCCGGCTACATTTGTGTGTCAGTTTTCCTTCATGTTTATTATGCTCAATTGAAGTTACATCATTAATAGAGTTTTCGTATTTCTTGTTGGGATTCAAATACTTTCCTATATTTTTCCTTTTTTTAGAAACTTTTGAATGGGTTATAATGTGTGCAGTATTGTTTAGCCCTTTCTTAGAACTACTAGACTTAGCCGATTTTAAGGATGTGAGTTTGTAAAGTAAATTTGCACCACCTCAACTGTCAGTATACCAAAAACGTACAGATTTTTTAACAGTCCTTACCACTGAAAAATTATTCCAAGAGTATGAAGGTTGATCACTTAATTTCTTGCCCTCCAAAATATGAAAGAGTTACTTTAATGTAAAACAATTATTTCAGAAAATAATGTTTGGTGAGATGTGCTTACTGTAGACTCCACAGTAACAATATTCAGTGAGATATTTGTTTTTAAGTAGGTCTTCCAGCATGTAAGGATTAAGTGAACCCATTGTGGTTTACTATGTATTACCAGTGGTGACTGGTGACTTCAAATCAAGGGGGGGGGGGGTTGCAGGAGACAGCTGAATGGGTGTGGCCAATTATAAAGGGGTGGAGCTATGCTACAAAATGCAAAAAACTGGGACTTTAATTAAATATGTTGCCCTGGGTGCCAAACCATCATTATGAGAGTCCAATCAAGACAAAATGAATTGTAGAAGAAAAAAAATATTTTAATGCATTGGCTACATGACAGCTTACTTAATATCTAGATGGAAACAAAAAGGCTGTGAGGCATGAAAAAATAAATTACTTTTTTAAATACATTACTGGAATGCTAGTCAAAATCAAGTATAAAAAACAAGCAGCACTCAACTCAAGCCACTTCTACTTGCACTGCATTTCTAATTATAATTTTTATTCAGTTTTATAAAAGTACCAAGTGACATGCTGAAAGTAGCAATTTCTGTGATACCCCCACTTGTAAAACTGTTTCTTACCCAAAAAAGACCTGCTGCCTGACAACAACTATCTACTTGTTTCATGGGGAAAACATGATCAAAGTAAAAAATGAACAGCAAACAAGAAATAAGCTCAAGATAAATTGCTTAAAGGATTACTGCACAGGTTATGGACCACACATGATAGATTGGCATTCTGTCTAGTTTACGGGTAAAGCCTGCAAAGATGACTCTTTATGTCATGTTTAGGATGGGCGCCATGTTGATTTACAAACATAAGGTACTGTTTCTATAAATGTTTGGGCTGAAATCACTATACTAAGGCTATTTTTTGCCTGGTCTCTGGACTCATGTATGCTTGCATTTGGATAAGCTTTGGACAAGCTTAACAGTACTGTTTCTATGGCTCTGTTTTGTTTTTTCATTTGGGCCGGATACCACATGGTGCAACTACCTATATATGAACGGAGAGTTCTTGTTTTGGATGTGTAGCTGTTTTTTGGTAATAATCAGTGTCTTTTGGGCAGATTGAGTAATGGAACTGCTTCTGGCGATAATATACTGTTGTGCAACTTTATTTTTTATTTTTTATGCAACCATCTCATTTTTGATGCTCCGATCACATTTTCACTACCCTAAGAATGTAAGTGGACGCCATGTTGCTACCCTAACATATAACATTGTTGTTTTCAATATTTGGGTTATAAATACCCTATTTAAAAGTTTTTTTGTCAGTATGCTTGCATGCGCAACATCAGATTATAAACGCCTGCATTTATAAAAGCCATACAACATTGTTTGACAGCCATCTTGGTTTCTCTTGCTGAGGGAGCATAGCTTATGGCAGGAACAGTTATATATGTTTACACAGGTCAACAGGAGCTTTTCTGATGGATGTATAATTGTCTCATGGCAACTATCATTGTGGTCTGATTGAGAATAATATTAACTCTATTTTGGCTATAACAAGGAATCCATCTTGGCTACAAAAGGGTCCGGAAATCACAAATTTCCTCATTGAAGCATTGAAATCAGCCTACTTGGACATATTCATTGGGAACTGACTGACTCTGGATACTGTGGTTATTATCTATATGGTTTCGATCGACCGTATATATATATATATATATATATATATATATATATATATATATATATATATATATATTGGGCAACATCGTGTTTGGAACAAAGTTTGGACACTACTTATTTAACAACTTCTACAGATATTTAATATACAAGAACTATAATGTTTATGCATTTTTAAGTAACATGTTTATACTATTTTGATGGACCTATACATATATACATTGCCATAGTGTATCTAAGAGAATGGTCAAAATAGACACCGAATGACATATTTTTTCTTTTTTCATATCTGATGATGATCTATGAATGGTTGCATTTTTAAAAATAACACTGATTACCCTGTACTAGGTTGATGGTTATTACCACATTTTGACATCCATCTAGTTCTCTAACTTTATAGGCTATATTGACCACAATTATATGTGGTTCATGTCAGACTTCAGATACTAAAGGGCCATTGTTGCATGGAATCAGATAGGCAATATCATGTTTGGAACAAAGTTGGGACATTACTTGAATCTGATGTGTATGTCAACTGTTGGTTGTTGATCTATGAATGGTTGAACCTCTAAAATAACACTGATTACCCTGCACTAGGTTGATGGCTATTGCCATACTTTGACATCCATTCAGTTCTTAAACCTTATAAGCTACATTGACCACACTTATATCAGGATTGAACAATACCAGGTCTTTGGAACTGGATTGTAACACTGACTTGAACATTCCAAGTGCTCCCTAATAATTATAAGGCCTTATATCTACTGTGATGAGACATTACACCTAGCAGTTTTTAATGTAGAATATATGAAACAGCTTTTTGAATACAATAACAACAATATGCCTTTTTGAACATCTCTTTGATAATAATCTGAATATCTCATTGGTATTCCAGTTACAAATACTTTTATTACAAGATCCCCATACATGATGTTTAACTACTAAATTATCTAGAAGACTCCAACCATTTATTAATCTCCATCAGGATTCTAGCTGAAGCCAACTATTGTACTGTAATTGCCATTCATAATAGTTTATGGCCAATATTTACTGGTCCACAGTAGATATAACCAGATTTACTGGCATTATTTTTGGTTGGTACTAGGACTGCCCCTCTGATAAGTCAGTTTAGTTTATTGGATAAGAGATATAGGGGGTTCTGTCTCAGTACCTTTGACAGCTTATAGCATATACCATTTTTCTGATTTGCTTCTACATATATCAATAATTTTTCTGTGGTCTGAATAGACCAAGTATTCCACAGCTTATTGTCATGGATCTAGAAACAATACTTCAAGGGCTTTGTGCCGACAAAATGACATTGGTGTCTTTGGCATACCAAATGAGGGTGGTACTCCACAACTAACAGATCCAGTTGACGGCTGCAACAATGCTTTTCATAAACTCAGTAAAAGCATAAACAATTTGAGATCTAATATTTGGCATTTGAGGCTTTTTAAAGCCTATATGAACAAGGAAATAACCCCCAGGGGTTTGAGAATCAAAACTCAACTTCTAGTAAGCAAAATAGATGAAACTTTGACCAACGAATGGTATCTAACCCAACAACAGGCATCCATGAACTTTGTTCGAATATTAAGTTCATATTATGAACGAACTATTGAAACTAACATTAAAGAAGTGGACGACCTGTGTGGGGAAGTCAAAGTTTATGAGGGTCATTCACAATTCTCTATATGCCTCAATAAGCCGTCAAAAGAACTTTTGTTGTTTGAAAAACAGATTAAGGGTAAAAAAATCAAAAAATTTAACAGAGACCTAACTGATTATCAAAGGGGATGAACTTTTGACACCACCAAAAATGTTCGATTTATGGAAGTTGTACAGAAACCTAGTAGGAATTATAAAAAAGACCCAGATCCATAGTAAAGGGGTCTCATACGTACAGCAGTACATCAGCAGATGATTCCTCCACTACAAACACCGAAGGGACTAACACTGGGGAATCCCCAGTCCCCAAAAAATCAAAGAGTCAGACCCTCCCTTTAAACATATTAGGAGGAGGGGTGGGAGAAAGCATAGAAGGTACAAAGATAGACACAATTGAGGGTCTCATACAAACACTTATGAGACAATAGATGGTAGCATTTTGAACATTTCTCAAACTGTTTTAACAGAGGATCAAAAGAAAGTATTGAATAAAGGTCTGAACTTTGTTCCTGGGTTTTTTGTTGATGAATCTGACATAGTTAATGATATTAACAATTTTTGCCGCAGGATTAACCTCAAACCTTTCTTTGGATCCAGGTCTGATTCTCAAAGATCTAATGAATTCAAATTTCATAAATCCAACTTTGTACCACCTATGAATCGGAATGTAGCTGTTTTTCAACAAGCTGTACTTAGGGATATACACTTTAAGTTGGATCAGTTTTCACCCTTGAAACATAACCTAATGAATACTGAACAACAGGCAATGCAACAGCTTAGGGATAATAAAAACATTGTCATTATTCAGGCTGACAAGGGTGGGGCAGTAGTCATCATGGACACGGATTTTTATCTGGGGGAGGGAAATGGATAACTTTCCAACCCTTCCTATTACATGAAAATGCCTCTTGACCCCACTCCTAATTTTAAGCGGGAAACTGACAATTTTTGGGACCTGGCAGTTTTGGAGGGTATCATATCTGATACAGTGAAAACACATCTGACTGTCCGGGATCCACAAA
Source organism: Protopterus annectens (assembly GCF_019279795.1). Lineage (NCBI taxonomy): Eukaryota > Metazoa > Chordata > Ceratodontiformes > Protopteridae > Protopterus > Protopterus annectens. Next base: position 14,597,047 of record NC_056751.1, read on the forward strand.
ACAAACATTATACCTGCTACCCAAGATACACAAATGCCTTAAAAAACCTCCTGGCAGAACTATTGTATCTGGGATGGATTTATTGACGGAACCATTATCTGAGTTCCTCACATTGTATCTTAAACCACTACTAAGCCTGATTCATGCCAGAATACAGGATACCACACAATTTTTACACATTATTGCTGACAATCAACTAGAACCTGATTGGCTATTCTGCACCCTGGATGTCAAGGCTCTATACACCAATATACCACACTGGGCTGGATTGGAAGCCCTTAAGTTATGGTTAGACAGAGCCAAACTCCATTCCATAGGCTTTAACACACTTCTGGTCTGCATGGCTGAACATGTTCTTAACAAAAATGTTTTTTATTTTCAGGGAGAATGCTATTGGCAGCTCAAAGGCACCGCCATGGGAGCGTCTTTTGTTCCCATATATGCAGACCTATTTATGGGATACATTGAGGAACATCTTATTTATGACTCCGCACACAACTTATATCTTGAGGAACTTGATATTTGGCGCTGATATTTGGATGATTGTTGGTTGGTTTGGCGTTCTGATGACGAATATTTGGCAGAATTTGTATTATACCTAAATCAGAACAAATGGGGTATTGAATTTACTTCTACTCATGACAAAAATCAAATTAACTTTCTGGATGTGACCATAACCAGAAATCCAGATGACACTTTACAAGGTAAAACTTTTCACAAATACCCCCAGTACAACAACCTACTACATGCAACGAGCTTGCATCCAAACCACATCATCCGAAATATGCCTAAATCTCAGTTCCACCGGATTCGCAGAATTTGTTCCTCAGACAAAGACTATGAAGAATCCCAACAGGATCTGGCCAACAGGTTCAGAGCTAGGGGTTACAAGGAGCCTGACATCCGGGGTGCCCAACAAACTGCTGTCAGTTCCACCAGAACTTCCCTTCTTAGATACCGTGACAAGACTCAGACTGAACAAGATGGATCTATCGAGTTTATCACAACATTTGGACGCAACATCAACCTAATTAGGAATGTTATGTCCAAACACTGAAACATTCTTACTGCCAATGAGGAGCTTATATCCTGGATTGGTGATACATGTAAGTATGGATACAGGAGAGGGAGGACACTTGGGTCATTTTTTTCACATTTTAAAAGGGTCAGTTCAGCTGGAGCAATACACCATCAACTAACCATGACAGGTGACAAACTATGGGGTACCTACCAATGTGGTCACTGTTCATCATGTCCATATATTTTTGTATCATAGGTTCATAGGTTCATACTAGGCTATCTGCCCTAGGGCATTTATAAGCCTAGCCACCCATTTTAAATTAACTTTGCTATGCCCTTTTTCGAGGTTAGTATACCGTGCTATGTCTAACAGTGACACAGAAGTGATACCCGGGGTAAACCTACAATCTCCCATCCACTCATCAAGATTCCTCTTGAAGAGAGTCAATGAGGGACTCTGCCTAACCTGGACTGGGATTTTATTCCAGAGTGAAGGGAGCCTCTGGGTTATGAATCTGCCCCTCTAGCATGTCCTATTTATTTCAGTGCTGAGGTTCAAGTCTCTCGAGCGCATAGCTCGATGGATTTGGATTTTCTGAGGTGCAGCATGTCCATTAATTCTGGGTTAGACATGGCTTTATACGTCAGGCACAGATCACCTCTGAGCAGGCAGTATGCCACTGAGTAGAGCTGGAGTTTCTTTAACCGGGCAGCATATGGCATCTGTTTGAGCCCTTTGATCCTCCTGGTGAGGTACTTTTGGGGTCTTTCCAGTTGCTGCAGGTGTCTGGTAAGGTACATCCCAAAAGGGGCATTGTACTCAATTATGGGCCTGATGAGGGATGAGTAAAGAGGCACGATGACCTCCCCTGATCTAGATGTGAATCCCTTCATGATTAGGTGGGCTATATAAAATGTTTTTCTAACCACTTTGGCCATGTGGTTGTCAAATGAGAGATTGCTATCAACTTGGGTCCCCAGGTCCCTAATTACTTCTTCTGTACTTAATGGATTGCCACCTATGTGATAATTTGTGGGCACTTTGTTTTTGCCAAAGGGGATGACTATGTACTTTTTGACGTTTAGCTTGAGGCCATGGCTCTGGCACCAGTTGTCTGTTTCTATGAGGCCCTTTTGGAGGATGCTTGTGTCGGCTGGAGAGTCGATTATGGCGCCCAGTTTGCAGTCATCTGTGAACTTGGTCAGCAACAGTCCTTCCGTGTTGGCCTGTACCTCTGAGAAATATATACCGAACAAGAGAGGTCCCAGGACTGAGACTTGTGGGATGCCACTTGTAACTGGTTTGGAGTCTGACATGGCTCCAGCAATTCTAACCATGTGGGTTCTGTCCTTGAGCGAGTTTGCAACCCATCTAGTGACATAAGGGTTTATATTTAAGCTGGTGAGCTTATCTATAATGCCCGAGTGGGGTATTGTATCGAAGACTTTTGCGAGGTCCAGGTAGGCTGTGTGGACCACCTTCCCCTCGTCAATGGCTTTGGTGACTGTTTCAAAGAAATCAACCAGGTTTAAGAGGCAGGATCTGCCCTTAACAAAGCCGAACTGGGTAGGATCCAGTGTCTGTAGGTCGCCAATATCTTTATTTATGAGGTCCATGATGATCCTTTCCATAGCTTTGCAGACCAAACTAGTCAGGCTTATGGGGTGATAGTTTCCAGGATCCGTTGCGGCACCACCTTTGTGGAGAGGGACCACTGTTGCTGTACGCCACTCTTTGGGTACATATCCTGTAGTAAGGCTGAGATTGAACAGTAGCTTTATGTTTGGGTTTAGCTCTTCTTGGAGTTCATGTAGGACGCAGCCCAGGACACCGTCTGGTCCCATTGATGCTGTGTTTTTTGCTTTGGAGAGGACGGCTCTTACCTGAGCATCTGAGATGTCGGGGGGGGGGGGGCAGCACTTTGCTGGGATAGATATTTGCCCTTTTGGTGGGGGGGGGAGAAGTTTGTGCTGAACCTGTCAGCTAGGATGTTGGCAATGTCTGTGGGTTCGTGTATTTTTGTCATTTTGGACTAATTCTGAGCATATCTGGGAATTCCCACCCAGGTTCCTAACATAACTAAAGAAAGCCTTGTGATTATCCTTAGTGTCATGTGCAATTTTTCTCTCGAAGCTGGCCTTAGACGATTTTATGAGTGCCCGTAGTTTTTTGCTAATACTGATCAGAGATGCCTTCCCTTTTTGGGATTTTGCTCTATCATGTAGTAGCTTCCTCCTTCCATTGTATAGTTTGTTTATGGCTGGGGTCCACCAGACAGGACGTCTGCCTTTGGAGGATTGGGTCTTGGTTTTATTTGGGATTGCATGATCCATGCATTCCTGAAGGTGTTCATAGAATGTGTTTATAAAGGATTCTGCGGTCTGGGCTGTATTTTCCACAGGCCCGGGGGCTTTGAAGGATTCCACCTCGGTTTTGAGGAGTGTTAAATTTGCTTTAGAGAAGTTTTTCACTGTGGTTTTCTAGGCAGGGGGTGGGGTCGGGATGTGAATATCCAGTGAGATTAGTTTATGGTCTGATCTTACCAGTGAGGGATACACTTCTGGTCTGGAGCATAGAGTCCCCATGTTGGTGATGATCAAGTCCAGTATGTTTTCCCCTCTTGTGGGAGTGGTAACAAGTTGTTCCATAGCATTTGAGTTTATAAATTCTAGGAACCTTTGGGCTAGGGTGTTGGAGCTAGAGTAATGCTCCCAGTTTATGTTTGGGTAGTTGAAGTCGCCCAATATAATGGTGTTTGGAGAGACCTTCATATTTTCCAGTGTTCTCAGGAAGGCTGAGTGGGGTTCCTGGGTTTGGGAGGGTGGTCTGTAGCAGGCTATAAACTGGAAGGCAGTTTTACCCACTGTTAGTTGCACATGGATAGTCTCTGATGCTTCGTGCTGTGCCACCAACCTGGAGGTGTGGGTATCTTTGACAAATATTGATACTCTCCCTCCTTTTGCGGTTCAGTCCAAGTTTTGGGGCTGAAAAGCATGGTATGAGGTATAACCTGGTAGTGCTGGAGTGCTCTAGGGAGCCTTGAACCAGGTTTCTGTTACTGCACAGATATCGATGTTCTCCATGCTAAGGAGAGTTTTGAGTGTGTGCATCTTGAGGTTTAGACTTCTGGCGTTGAGTAGCATTACTCTTAGTTTTTTATCCCTTGTGATACCTATGGAGGTGAGTTTGTCTTTTGAGCCTTGCCTAAAAAAGGCACTATGGGGGTAGCAAGAGCCTTTGCCAATATCCGAAAGCCCAGGGGTGACAGGTGCAAGCCGTCCCTAGTGAAGCATCGTGGCTTGTCGAGCATGTCATCCCAGGCTGACACGCATTGGATCCCCTTTGAATGACACCAATACTTAAGCCAATTGTTGAAATTGATTATCTTGCCTTCATATTGTGGCATCATTCTTGGTGAGGGTAAGATGCTACTCAAGGTCAGGGTCATACCAGCCTGGGCTACATGTTCAGAGAGCTCCTCTATGTCTCTTTTCATGTAGTCCAGGGAGATACGTCTCAGGTCATTCACACCAGCATGGACAATGACTGAGTCATATTTGTACTTGCCCTGGAGTGACCTGAGTGCTTGTGTTATGTGGCACATCCTAGCGCCCGACAGGCATCTCACTGTGACCTTCTCCTTGTTCAGCCTGGTGAGCGGGACATCAGTGTGCCTGACGATAGAGTCAGCTACTACAAGTGTATCAGGTGTGTTGTTTAGCCTTAAGGGCTGTGACTGTTCAGCACACTGGCTTTGTGAGCTATGTGTTGCACGTGTTTTGTTTTGGGGTAGCGGTTGCTTGGGTGTCTGCTTTGGAGGTCTCTGCTGCTTAGGCAGATTTTTATTTAGAACCTCCGAGTATGTTTTTGTGTGTTTATGTGTTTGGTTTGCTGTCGTGGTAGGTCTATGTGAGACTGGAATTGTAGTGAGTGTGGTTTCCTTCTCCTCCTGACTGGTTACGCCAGTACTGAGTTGAGACAGCTTAGCCTCCAGTTTGGCTATATGGTTGCATCTCTCACATGTGTTGGAATTTGTTGGGAGGAGGAGAGGGTTGTCTGTGTACATGAGGCAGTTGTAACATTGCCTCAAGATTCCCAGATTCACCAGCTGGACCGGAGAGGAGATTGACAACTGACCTTTGGACATGCTAGAATAGTATTGGGAATTCCTTTATAACTGAAAAAAAGGGCCAATGGGGAACAAGGTACTCAAGGGGAGTTTTTGAGGGTGTAGTGCTTTTAATTTTTTAGTGCTGACTTAGTGAGCAAGTGCCAGGTAACTTAAATGCAATGTGTTACAGGTAACTTAAATGCAAAAACGACAAACAGTAACTTTCTTTCAAGTGAAACAAGGAAATAAGTACAGTAAGCAATGCAGATATCACTAGGGATCCACAGAAGCGCTGAAAAGCCGCATTTTAGGTGGAATTAGCGTATCAGGGAAATAACAAGCAAACAAACAACAAGCATACAAACAAAGATAGATTCAGCAGGCCTGGATAAAGTCTATGCTACAGCAAACAAGGTGTACCAATTTCAATAAGAAACAGTTCCAATATGCAGGAACTATAAGCCTTTAACCAGAAATTCCCAGCTCAGAAGGGCAGAGTCCAGCCTCTCCTCCCACAAGAGTGCAGACCACGAACCTTCTTAATCTAAAATAACTGGCCTGAAGCCCAAGTGCTTAAACCAGAACTAATACACTTTTAGAATAACAGACACTGAGCCCTCAATCAGCAGTTCCCAACTTAGAAGGATGTAAGCTACCTGTCCTTCCACCACAGTGCAGGCCACAAACCTTCCTAATGTAAAACAACTGGTCTGAAGCCCAAGTGCTTAATCCAAAAGACTTAGAATGATAGCTACACTTTAATCAAGTTACTACCAAGCAGTAATAAATACAATTGAATACTTTAAAGAATGCCTGGATTAGTACTCAAGTTATACAAACAAAGCTAGATTCAGCAGGCCTGGATCTAGTCTATGCTACAGCAAACAAGGTGTACCAATTTCAGTAAGAAGCAGTTCAAATATGTAGGCACTATAAGCCTTTAACCAGAAATTCCCAGCTCAGAAGGGCAGAGTCCAGCATCTCCTCTCACAAGAGCGCAGACCACAATCCCTCTTAATGTAAAATAACTGGCCTGAAGCCCAAGTGCTTAAACCAGAATTAATACACTTTTAGAATAACAGACACTGATATCAAAACATTTTACCAGTAAAAATACTGACAGGATTTTTGACATGAAATTCTTTGGCAATTGTTAACAGTGATTGGGTGGTATTCTTTGCAACATGTATATGTGGTTCATTTTATGTTGGACAGCCATCACGACCACTCCGATTATGCATGTCGGAGCACCGTAGCGACATACGAACCAAGAGGGAGACCAATGCCCTATTTAGACATTGCATACAACACAACTCAGCCAGATTCCAGTTCAACATCATAGACAGAATTCTTGGTACTAGATCTAATAAACAAGGATGGCATTCTGTTCTCACTAAAACAGAGAAGTATTGGATCATTAAACTGGGTGCTTTGTTTTCACCTGGTTTAAATGATCATTTATAACAATATTATATGTTTATTTTAATTTTTATGGACAGTAACTGTGTGGTTGATTTATTGTATAACTTTTATATTCTCTTTTTATTTTCCATACAGGAAACAATTTGAATGTTGGGAAGATCACTTTGGGAAGAATCCTATTGGATGACTCATGCTGTATATATATGTGTGTCACTGCTTATTTGCTATTACTTTCATTTCCCACTGAGGAAAGCCTGTTGGCTGAATCCGGTCTGGGTTGTTTGTTATATCAAATAAATACTTATGTATTTAGCTTCATTTTGTTTATTTACACTGCATTTGGTGCTGGCAATTTTGTCTACTTATGCTGTTTCCTGCCTTGCACCTGGGTCCTACTTCTTTGATGATGACTGCAAGTCTCCAACAAATGTAATGAGCTTCTGAAAATACTGTAATCCTGTCCTTTTATTACAAATACTGTCATATGCATTTCAATACCTAAGGCTTATACATTATCTAGTTATGTAAATATTCTCTGCATGGCAACAACAAAAAGGCTTTCAATGTTGGCAATACTTTAATAGTATCCTTATTAAAGCTTACTTGCATCTTACAATCTCAGACAAGCTTACCTGATGGTTATTAAAGCATTGCTACTTAAACACAGAGCAACAGGCACTGCTACAACATGCATTTTCTGAATAAGAAGAAGCATAAATCAACAGTATAAAAATATGACAGAAAACCAGAACATTCTGCAAATTCAAGGACAGATGAAAATCCACTGTAGTACTTGTGTCTACCTTGGATGGGGGGAATACTCTGCATGCTTACACTGCATAACTGCTCCTTGCCTTGCTTGGACACATCCAGAGTCACTATGTGGGGGAGTGGGTACAAGTATGTCACAATTTGAAATGTCTTTGGCTGACAGTGATGGCCCTGACACATTTGTCATACCTCTCAGCCTCAGAGCAAGAAATCTGGACAAAGCCATGAACAGAAGTGGGACAAAGGGCCAAAAATAAGGACAATTTTTAAATATTGCTCTATATGTGTGTAAATGTGAGGGAGGGTAGAGGAATGGTGAGGATGTAGGGAGTAGAGTTGGTAAAGGTGGATGAGTTTAACTACTTGGGATCAACAGTTCAGAGTAATGGTGAGTGTGGAAGAGAGGTGAAGAAGACAGTATAGGCAGGGTGGAATGGGTGGAGAAGAGTGTCAGGAGTGATTTGTGACAGACAGGTACCAGTAAGAGTGAAAGGGACGTCTACAAGAGGGTAGTGAGACCAGCTATGTTATATGGGTTGGAGACGGCGGCATTGATGAAAAGGCAGGAGTCAGAGCTGGATGTGGCAGAGTTAAAGATGTTAAGATTTGCACTGGGTGTGACTAGGATGGACAGGATTAGGAATCGGTATATTAGAGGGTCAGTTCAGGTTGGACAGTTTGGAGACAAAGCAAGAGAGATGAGATTGCGTTGGTTTGAACATGTGCTGAAGAGGGATGCTGGGTATATTGGGAAAAGGATGCTAAGGATGGAGCTGCCAGGTAAGAGGAAAAGAGGAAGGCCTAAGATAAGGTTTAGGGATGTGGTGAGAGAGGACATGCAGGCAGTTGGTGTGAAAGAGCATGATGCAGAGGACAGGAAGAAATGGAAACAGAAAATCTGCTGTGGTGACCCCTAACGGGAACAGCCGAAAGAAGATGATGCTCTTGTAAACTTAGAAAGAGAATAGAATAGTAGGTTTTGCATTAGTATGAATTTTCTGAAGGGTATGAAATCTGAAACGCAAATGTCTGTCATTATTTTCTAACTTCAGTCTTTAATGATTTGCCACTAATTTGCCAGAAAACCACACTTTTATGAAAAACAGACAAAATGTGATGCAAAAATATAAAATAGTCACACAGTACAGCTGGGAACCTGTCAAAGAAGGGACACTTTTTTAATATTAATACTGTTAACTTGAGCAGCTGACAAAATAAGAGAATCTACATGCATTTCTAAAATTAAGAGTAATCTATAACTCTGATCATTACAATTATTTATTAATTGTAAACCCTCCACATTTTCTTCCAAATTTGCCATTTTGTGGAGGGATTATTAGGGGGAGAGCAACAAAATCGGGGACAGTTGAGAGGTTTGGATATACCTAATTCTATGAAGCGATTTATTTTCTTGTACCTCTCAACCTCTTAATGCAGGAAATCTGGACAATATATTGGGGGAACATACAAATAGTACTAAAAATTGCTCTTGTATAAACTTAGACAGTTGACAGAATAACAGGTCTTGCTTTAGCGTGCATTTTTCTGAAGGGTATGAAATCTGAAACTCAATGTCTTTCATTATTTAGTGACTTCATTCCTAAATGATTTGCCAGAAAACCACAAATTTTATGAGGAACAAACCAAAAATAAGAAGCAAAAATCTATTCATTCTGCAAAAATATGGACAGTTGAGAGGTATAGTTCAGCTGGGTCTGTCTGAGTTTGCCAACCTTCCCCCCTCACAAACTCATGGTCGAATTCGGCCTCCCCCCTGCAGCTATTCTAATGTCCCATTACTTGGCTATTTCGCCCCATTTACCATAAACACTGTAATGTGCATACTGCTTTACTTCTACAATTATTTGGATTTCATTTAAAAGTTTTATTTTACATTTTACAGCACAAACAGTAACAGACATGCTAAACAAAGCAATGCAGTCTCACAATGAAAATAGACTTAGCATTGAAACTTCTCTGCCCTTGAAACTCACATTCATTGAAACAGCTTTGAAACCCACATTCAAAGAAAATATATCTGGCCAGTGGCAGATAAAGATTAACTTCAGGCTATTTTCAAATCATAGGCCCCTTGCACAGGAAACATACATGTGTTATTTGATACGCCTTCCTAATTGTATTAAATTATATTCCTTGTATAATACAGTACAGTTGTTAGATGGTGTTTTAAATTTATTGTTTTGAAGATTTTTCCAGTAAACAGTGAAACAAAATGCATGCACCAATAATGACAAAACTGCCCAATTCAGAACATTTTCATCATAAAAGTCTACTCAAAATTCTACCATCCACCAGTATCAGTAAATATGCACAATATCTGCAGAAGTAAATGTCATCTAAATAATTCCACATTAAAGAGATCTGTAATTAATGAAGAGGTTGCTGCTAGCAAACAACTTTATATTTCATTGCTTCATCTACAAATAAAGAGCCTGTTGCCCTTGAGGAATAAATAGCCTATGTTGCATTAAAAAATGATAAGCTAGTAATACTGCAATAGGGAATGGATGGCAGACTGATAACAGAACTTAATAATAAAAATATCTCAAAGCCTAGAAGATAACAATAAAGACTTACACAATAGCTAGCATAAGACAGTAACAATAGGTGCACACTTGAGACTTCCTATTTTATGTAAAGTACTAAAATGTATTTTCAGAGTTGAGTAGCAATTAAATTACACTAGGTGGTCTTGCCAGCAATATAAGCAGTCCTGTCCTTGCCAATGAGGCCATTTTACTATTCTAACTCGTGTCCACTGGTAAAGAAACTCAGGCTTCTGATTACCTTTTTTGCCCTCCAATCAATGAAACCACTGCACCACCAAGTAAATAAAATGAAACTAAAACAAAATGGTGAGTTCCCAAAGCCTTTAAAAAAACAAAGGAGAGCTCACAAATTAAAAGAAAAACTTACTGACCCCAGAAATAGGTGCAGCAGAGCAAAACTGTCACAGATTAGGTGTTTAGTGTCAGGAAATGGCTTCCTATCATAAGCAGACATTTTTTAAAGAAAATGTAGGCTTCTGATTAGTTATTCTGCCTACCAATCTACAAAACCACTTTACCACCAGGAAAATGAAGCTAAAACAAAATGGTGAGTTTCCAAAATATAAGCTCTGGGAATTACCCCCACACACACACACACACACACACACACACACAATTTTAATTGTGACTATACAAAAAACACCCATAGAATCATGCATACAATGTGATTTAGGAATCATAAGTAACACAGCTCTTAGCCGTGCAGCTGCACAATGTGCACATATGTGCAGGTCGCACAAGTCTACATATATTATAACGGCCCTGTGCTTTCTAAACAAGATGCACCCATTGGCTATAGTTCATGAAAGTGTAATAAGGCGATTCCAAGATATTAGTGGTGTATGGCCTCATTTGTCTATGTGTTACACACACAAGTCTAAAACTGCAGAGTTTGAGACCATAATGCAATTTGTAATGCCATCTAGCACATAGCTCCCTCCCCCACAGAGTGTTTGATTTGCTGGTAAATCACCAAGGATAACAGTCAGACAATAACACCAAACATTAGTGTTTCATCCTTTTTATTATTTAGAAAATTAATGCTAATGAACTACCTGTTGAGGTATGAGCTGAATCTGTCTCTGTCTGTCTGTCTCTCTCTCTCTCTCTCTCACTCTCACTCACTCTGTGTCTCTCAAGTACACTCACACAAGCACACACACATACAGACTCATGCACATACCTATTTTTTTTATTTATTTACTTTTCTTTTTTTTTTTTTTTGTACAAACAGCAAAATAAAATTTAAAGTGTAAAAAAATGGTGGCCATTTTCTTTCTTTTTCTGTCTGTGCTTCACTGCAGGTCAATATGCTTATATGACGTGGGGACTTGTTTCTACAGGGCTTTACCTGTGTATTAACAACCTGTTGGAAAATGTTTGTACTACATACAGTGGATATAAAAAGTGTACACACCCCTGTTAAAATGCCAGGTTTTTGTGAAATAAAAAATGAAACCACAATAAATCATTTCTAAACTTTTCCCACCTTTAATGTGACCTATAACCTATACAATTCAATTGAATAACAAACAAATCTGTTAGGGGAAAAATATAAAAAATAAAAAACGTACAATAAGCTGGTTGCATAAGTGTGCACACCCTTAAACTAATACTTTGTTGAAGCACCTTTTGATTTAATTACAGCATTCAGTCTTCTTGGGTACACACTGCAAATCTAACACACTGGCATAATATGGCACATTCTTGATTTACGAGATATTAGCCTAGCCAGAGAACTTTGTGCTTCTTGCAGACATAACAAATCACCATCCAACAACCCTAGGTATGAATATTAGAGTAGATGTGGCAGGACAGCAGTAGTATATTTCCCACTGTCTCAAGGTCTAATCATGGTGCACAGTTCCTAATCTGGGCTATATTCCTAAAATGAAAATATGTTATCTTGACAACAGCAGAGATCCAGTCCTGAAAAATCAGCTTGTCATCAAGGAAAATACTCAGATCACTCCTATATAAAATGAACTCCAACCCATTGCTCCATAGATTACCAAAAGAGAAAGTAGTGGAAGATATACATACAGGCAGACATTAACATGCATCAGCGTAGCCTTGGCATTGGTGGGGTCAATTTCAATCAACTGCTATTAATCCAGTCAAGGATAGAATGCAAGCAGAGTCTTCTAGTGCTGTAAACGTTGATCCAGTACCTGGAGAGAGGGAATGATAAAGGTGAATATCATCACCAGGTGATTGATATAGCAATAACCCACGCCTGGGTGTGGGTAATGCTGGATTTACCCACGGTTGGCGTGGTTTGGTCCCGAGGGCGAAGCCCGAGGGACCAAACAAAGACAACCGTGGGTAAATCCAGCATTACCCACACCCAGAAGTGGGTTATTGCTATTATACAATGACATTATTTAAGAAAAGAAATAATTACTTTTTCTTAAATAATGGCATTGTATAATGCCTCTTTGCTGCCCTTCCGCAGCTGTCTGGTGTTCAGCAGTTCTGATGTACTGCGCATGCCTACGCAGTACATCAGAGCTGTGGGCAAAAGCAACGGAGAACGCAAGATCTCTGTTGCTTTTTACTGTCTCGCTATGTTAAATGGGTCTAACATAGCGAGACAGCTTTAAAATAAGCAACGGAGATCTCCGTTGCTTTTTTTAAATCTGTGTCGCTATGTTAAACTCTTTTAACATAGCGAGACAGTGTTTTATACTAACGGAAAAAGTCCGGGCGACCGGACCTTTTTCCGTTAGTATATTGAGGGATTTACAACGGGCATGCTGGTTGGGCTGGCCAATCAGCGTGCACGTTTTAGAGTAGGCATTGTATAATAAAAAATACCTTTCTTTATAATGACCTCCTATATGACAACTTATACATGGTGAATAAGGAAACCAAAATTAAGCCCTGAGGTACATCACATTCTAGTAGGCAAGAATATGACAAATTTAAAACCTGTTAAGAATGTCCACAAAGATACGGGATAAATCATCCCAGGACTGCTGTAGTTAACCCATAGTACACATTCAAACATTCAGTCAAGGATCCTGTGATTCTCAGTGTCAAATGCATTAGACAGATCAAGTAGGACCAAACTCAAGGATTCCCCTTGATTCACAGGTTCTTTGTTTCATAAGCGAATACTAGGCTAACTGCCCTGAAGGGCTATTTTAAGACTGGCTGATAACCCAAGGTCAGAATAAAGCCCTGTTCCTTCTCTGTATGAGGTGAACACCTTAACCATTATCCCAAACCCACTTGATAAGTTCATAGTTAATTACTAGGTCAGCTTTCTTAATAAGCCATTCTAAGGATAGTCAATTTCCTTCCCAAAGGTGAAAATCAAACAGTGTACCTTGTGTCTGTGAGTCAAACGCCTTAACTATCATACCAACCCCCAATGAGTGACTACCAACTCTCAATTGATCCTCTGCTCTATAGCCTTTCACATAAAGGGGAAAGTAGTGACAGGTTGAAAATTCTTCAACAAGTTTGAATCCATAGATGGTTTCTTGAGAATCAGTGTAAGCAGAGCTTTCTTCAGGGATCTTGGCAATGTCCTGATTTTCAATAAGGATTGAACAGTGCAAAGAATAACTGGTCCAAGGGATTCAAAATGGGTCTTAAATCAATCTCACATGCCAAGGGTCCAGCACACAACAGTTTAAATGAACAGCTGAAACCATGTCCATGAGCCAGTCATAACTGACATATTCAAACTCTGCCCAGCACAAATAAAGTTTCTCAACTTCAATGACTAGGTCTGCTCATGAAAAAGAGGATGGAGAAAAAATCATCAAATCTTGACAACTTTGTCTGCAAAGAACCATGCGGCTCTTCACATTCTACTGATGGAAAAAACATCGGTGGCCAAACAAGCTGGGTTCGACAACCTGTTAACCAGAAAGAGAGCAGTTGAATGATTCAGTGCAGCAAATATCCCATTGGCTACAGAAGTATCCCTTTAAGAAGAGATTATAGTCTGGTACAAAACATAATGTTCATTCAGAACAAGCTTCTCCTTGAGTAGACGCAGCCACCATCAATTTCACTCAAACCATCACCCAAGCCAATGCATGGACTGCACTCTGTGGTCATGCCATGGCTCATAGAAAATCAGTGGCATGCAGCATCCATTTTCTTGGATGATCCAATGCAGAGCACCTATTACAACATAATTATATACCACAGCATGGTCATCTGGATCATCCACACTGTTTTCCTCATATAATTGGACAAGGATAAGACACAGGGTATCAGAATTAACTGTCTTCAGATCTTTACACTTGACTAATGTGCTTAGTGGAGAGCTAGAAATAGGGTGGCCAGTCTTAAAGTGTACCGAATAATGGTATGATGATGAGATAGGCTCCACTACCAAATTCATGGTCTCAATACCAGTCTGGAAAACCAAATATAAGAAATGGCCAAATGTATGAGACACAGCAGAAACAACCTGAGTGAAGCTTAAGATTTCCTTTGAACCTAAGAGTTCAATGACAAATTCACAGGCCTCAGCATCAGTCCAGATGTTAAACTCCCTGAGTACCAGCCATCATGAGGATGCATATAAAAAGTTAATGAGGAGGACAAATAATTATTTCAGAAAAGGTCTGACATAGCCTGATGGATAGTACATTAGGAAAAACCTAAAATTCACTCCTGCCCAAGGACAAATTCAAAGAAAATAGATTCTCCAACGTTAACTCTGAAGAACTTTAGGCCAGCTGAAAAGCAAATAGCCACCCAACACCATCCTGCCTCCCTAATCATCCAATCCTGGGACTGTGAATCACATTATAATCTAGTGGAATACAAAAACCCAGGGAGGGCCCTCAGTTTTCATAAAGCCTTGTTCCTATGATAAACTGCGGTTGACAATGTGAACCATATCAGATATAATTCCTGGTTTATTTCTAACCAGCCTGGCATTACATAGTTTCATAGTTTAGTACTAGGTTAACTGTCCTTGTGAGCCATTTTAAGCCTAGTCAGTTAGCCCATGTGAAAACTAAACCCTGAACCTTGTGTTTATAAGGCAAACACCTTAACCATTAGGCCAACCTCCCAATATAATATAATACATTCCCCAGCAAATTATGTGAGGGACAGGTTCTGTTCAATGGCCCAAGGTGTAATTGTGGTTCTCAAGATACTGGAAGAAGGCAGGGATAATCTCACTCATTACATCATTTCACCTTTGGATAATTCTGCATAATCTTTATACTCATAGGACAGACCCCATCATGACAGTAGAGAGGAAGCCTTTTACTAACACTAGCATATGTGCCTTCACAACCTCCATGTCTCCTACATCTAATAGATATTCTGGAATTGAAGGGCAAAGAAGCTTAATAGCAAAGCACAGTAAGCAGGTTACTTGATTTAAAGAGCCTTGTCACACCCAGCAGGGAAAACACAAACAAACAGCTCAGCAGATTGTGGAATAAATAAGCTAAAGCAAATGACAGACATATGTTTGGGGGTTAGTGCATATGTACACATTCTACCTAGCTTTAAAAATACATTCTGCCCATAATGCCTAAACATACCAACAGGATGGCCATGTGAAAAGGTACCTTGCTAAAAGGGGCAATATAACTGACATATATGCACCATGGATTTTGAAAAATGCCTGAGTGCAGTGTAGATACATTAGTTATAATACCCTCTGCTTTGCATACCATCTGGCAGTTCATGGAGTGGCAGCCCCTGCTGTTGAGTCAGTAACTATGGACAAGGTGAGACTTTCATTGCCACAAGTGTGTCATCTGCAGCACCCAAAACCTCAGGGAGATATTTAATGTCATGGAAGCCCATGCATAGTGGTGGTTCTCTCTTCTTATAGCTTGAGCAATCAGATATGCTCACCCACATGTAATAACATGACAGCTAAGAAATGGGTAAGTATTCTTGAGGCTGATGGTCTCTAAAAGGTCATTTACTAGGATACTTAGTGCTATGCTATCAAACTGGGTACCAAAGTCCCTCACGACTGATTGCATGCTTAGTGCCATATTATCAATGTGATAAATTGTGGGGACATCATTCTCCCCAAAAGGGATGATGATGAATTTTTTGGCATTCAGTTTGAGGCCATGTTTCTGGCACCAGTCATTTGTTTGGGTGAGACCCTCTTGGAGGATGTCCACATCTCTAGGGGAATTGATGACAGCACCTAGCTTGCAATCATCTGCAAATTTGGTCAGCCGTAGCCCAATAGATTTGGTCTGCACTTCTGAGAAGTATATCCCAAACAGCAGAAGCCCCAAGACTGATTCCTAGGGTACACCGCTTGTTATGGGTCTACTACTTGAGGTGGCTTTCCCTATTTTGACTAGGTGGGTTCTATCAGTGAACCAGTTTGCTACCCATCTGGTAACATATGGATTGATGCCTAGTTGAGAGAGTTTATCTATTATACCTGAGTGGGGAATATTATTGAAGGCTTTGGCCAGGTCAAGGTAGGTGGTGTGCACCATTTTCCCCCTCGTCTATGGCCTTGGTGACTGTCTCAAAGAAGTCGACCAAATTTAACAGGCATGACCTCCCCTTGACAAAACCAACCTGTGTGGGATCAAGTGTCTGGAGGTTGCCAATGTCCTTGTTAATGAGGTCCATGATAACCCATTCCATGGCCTTGCAGATCAGACTAGTTAAGTTGATGGGTCTATAATTCCAAGGATCAGTGGAAGCTCCAACTTTGTGCAAATGGATGACAGTAGCTGTCCTCCACTCAGCTGGGACAAAGCCGTTACTCAGGCTTTGGTTGAATAGGGTGCTTAATGGTGCTGCAAGTTCTTGCCTGAGTTCATGTAGGATGCAGCCTGGGATGTTATCAGGTCCCATGGAGGCTGTATTTTTTGCCTTTGAGAGGGCAGTGATGACTTGACCCTTAGAGATAAGGGGAGGGGTCAGGTACTGGGATGTCCTGTTTTACTGATGGGGGAGAGAAGAGTGAAGCTTTCACTGAACCTATCTGCCAGCAGGTTGGCTATATCTACAGGGTTTGTGTATGTGGTGTCCTTGACCACCATTTCTGACAAATCTGGGTGCTTCCCTTGAGATTGTGGACATATGTAAAGAAAGTCTTATGATTGTCTTTAGCAGATGTGGCCAGTTTGGACTAGAAGTTTTCTTTGGAGGATTTCACTAGTGCTCTTATTTGCTTGTTCAGGCTAAGGAGATATTGTTTCTAATTAGACACTTGCTGCTTCTTGGTCCTGGATAACAATTTGTTCCTTTTGTTATATAGTTTATTTATTGCAGATGCCCACCAGATAGGTTTACTCTTCCTTGAGGAGGATAATTTCACCCTGTCTGGTATTCCTGATTCCATGCAGCTATATAACTGCTCATATAGTACTTTGGTGTAAGTTTGAACATATGTGCCAGTTTCTGTGGAGGGGGCTGTGAAGCTGTTTATACCTTCCCTCAGGTGGTTGTAATCAGCTTTGGAGAAGTGTTTTTGTTTGACCCTAACTGGGGGGGGGGCAGGGGAGATGGTGACTTCGAAAGTGACTGTTTTGTGGTCGGATATTACCAGGGATGATGACACTGTAGGGATGCTGCAGTGGTTACTCATGTTGGTTAATACCAATTCCAAGATATTTTCACCTCTTGTGGGAGTGTCAACCAACTGGTCCAAGGCATTTGCATTGATGAAATCAAGGAATCTCTGGGCATTTGTGTTTTGGCAGGAGTATTTCTTCCAGTCTATGGTTGGATAGTTAAAGTCACCCAGAATTAGGGTAAAGGGTTGAATCTTGATAGATTCAAAGAGGTCCAGATAGGTGGAGTGGGCATCATGAGTCAGAGTTGGAGGCCTGTAGCTATCTATGATTTGAATAGGGGTATTGCCAATTGTTAGCTGTAACTGGAGTATTTCCTGTGCATTATACTGTTTGACCAGCCTGGAGGTGTATATGTCTTTAATATATATTGACACTCCACCTCCTTTTGTTTTGCTGCCCATGGTTTGGGGTCTGAATGTATGATAGGATGAGTAACCTGGTATGGCTGGGGTGCTCTCCACAGCTTTGAACCAGGTTTCTGTGACTGCACAAATGTCAGCTTCTTCTAGGGTTAAGGATGCTTGCAATGAGTGCAGTTTCATGTTTAGACTCCTAGCATTTAGCAGCATGACCTTTTATTTACATTTTGATGACATTTTCATGTTGATATTTTTGACCTCATGGCATTGCCTAAAAAAGGCACTATGGGGGAGGCAAAAGCTTTTGCCAGGGGCCTGAAGCCCAAGAGAGACAGATGCAGGCCATCTCTGGCAAAGCTTCGTGGCTTGTCAATCAT
Organism: Protopterus annectens; assembly: GCF_019279795.1. Taxonomy (NCBI): domain Eukaryota; kingdom Metazoa; phylum Chordata; order Ceratodontiformes; family Protopteridae; genus Protopterus; species Protopterus annectens. The sequence continues at coordinate 14,615,228 of NC_056751.1, forward strand.
GCCATCCCAGGCTGTCAGGTACTGAAGAAACTAAGCCAATTGTTACAAGTCAATCACTTTGTTTGCATTGAGTCATCATTCTGGTTGACGGTACAATGCTGCTTAAGTCTAGGGATATAACTGCCTGGGACACGCTCAGTGAGCTCAATCATGTCTCTCTTCATATAGTCCAGGGAGGTACATCTCAAGTCGTTCACGTCAACATGGACTATGACAGAGTCATAACAGTACCTGCTGAGAGACTTGAGTGCATTGGTGATATAGCGGATTCTAACACCCGACAAACAACTAGCCGTGACTTTCTCCTTATCCAGCCTGGTGAGGGGCACATCTTTGTGTCTTACAATGGAGTCTCCTATGACTAATATGTTGGGTTTATGTTTAGGCCTTAGTGGCTGTGAAACACATTTGTGTGGATTATGTGTGGTGTGTGGTGTGGTGGGCAGTGGACTTTGTGTGTGTTTATGCCTCGGAGGTCTCTTTTGTTTGGGTATGCTTTTGTTGAGGGCCTCCGCATAAGTTGGAGTGTGTTGTGTAGGTGTGGGTAGTGTTTGAGGTGTAGTGTTCATGTTGCCAACCTTCTCAGTGCCAGATATACTGATTTGTGGGGGAGAGAGGAATGACACTAGTTGATGTATTTGCATCTCTCACAAATTGTGTTCCTAGGTGATAGTAGAAGAGGGTTGTCCGTGTACATGAGGCAGTTGCTACACTGTCTCAGGATGCCCATATTGACCAGACTGGCAGGAGAAAATGTAGGAAATTGTCCATCCATATTTGTCAGAAACTGAAAGAGCTAAGAGAGTAAAGGGAGGAAGGTCTATGAGTAGTACTAAACTAATATATTTTCCCAGTCAGGGGTCGCCACAGCAGAACTCCTGTCCGCTAATGATTGGCAGTGGATTTTTACAATGCCAAGGTGCCAGCTCAATGCCCAACCTTCAAAGAAGGCACACCCATTCACCTACCTGCATGTCTTTAAACATCACTCGACCATGGGGAGGACATGCAGACTCCACACAGAAGGCACTCCAGCTGAGAATCAAACCGGAGAACTTCTTGCTTTGAGGCAGCAACGCTAACCGCTGCACCACCGTGGCCATAAGGTCTATGAGTAGTACTACTAGATGATAACACAAGTGCTACTAAGGGAAAACTTGCAGCTGGAATACGTCAAAAAGTGTTAAAAACTGTGCAGCTGAAGCTCAGGATACAGCAGACCTGTATCTAGACTATGCTACTCAATTTTAAGGTTAAGAACTAAGTAAGAAAAAACAATGAAGCACAGATTAATCACTTATAGTCAAAAGAATACAACTCATAGTATAACAAAATACAGTTAAACAGCAATGAAATGCAGCAAAATGCAGCTAAACAGTAATGAACTTCAGTAAATAGCAATGAAATATAGTTAATCAGTAGATTGCTTTAAAACAGTAGCTCACAAATCACACCAGTAACAGACAGCACAAATAAAGCAGCGATTCAGTAGAATACCGTCATCAATATAGTGAGGCTACCGACAAGCAGTAATAAATATGGCAAACTAAATGCAGTTTAACTCCTAAGCACAAGCAGCAAAATGAAGTAGAAAGAGGTACGTTTTTGTTTTTTGTTTTTTAGTAAAACGTGAAGAGACAGAAAATAATGAGATAATTTAAGGTTCAGAAGCTAAAGGGTTGGGCCTTTACTAAGTTCACATTATAAACAGTAGAATGAGGTAATGTAATGTGACTGGGAGGAGTATCCAGCATCAGCATATGTTAAGTGGAAGAAAAGGTATAGTCTAAAGTACACAGCTTAAGAAGCCTGCAATACTATTAACCTAAAGTATCAAGTAAGGAGAAAACAAGAAAGCAAAAGTTCCCAAGAAGATGTACAGAAGACCCAGCCAGAAAGATCCTGACAAAACACAAAAGTAAGTACACTAATATATTTTCTAATCTCTCTTTGTCAGAGCATTATGAAAGGTATGTACATTTTTATAAGGCTATTAGTTTTTATCACATTACAGTAACACATACTTCCACCGCATACAACTTTTCACATTGTTTATTTTACTCATAACTAGAAATCAGTATGTCTTTTTCTGCACAAACCATGGTTGCATGCAACATGCACATACCAATTTCCATGCTGTTTATAGCTCTTATTTATCTCTGCCCCCTCTCATTTACATATGACAGGAATACATTCAGGAGCACCTATATTAATGAAAAGATGAACAGAATAGTAATAGTTATCAAGTACTCCAGGAGTTTGAGGATACCAATGTCACCCTTTACTATATTATCACTCATCATCTCCTCATTTGGCACCCATCCCTAAAGTTCTTCTCTAGGTTCTTAATTCAAAGCTCGGCATTAGGCCCCTTATATCCTTATCCATGTCACACATCTCATCCTAACCTGCATCTCTAGACTTGTTTCCTTCCAGTCAAGTTTCAAGTACCCAGTCCCATCCCTAATTCAGTCTTTTCCCAAAACTTCCACTCTCCTCTGTTCCATGCACTCCAATTAAACATAACCACCAAATTTGTGCAATCCTTCTCTGATAACAATTTGTCATAATCAGATAGCCTTCATCTAAATCCCCTTTATTTCTGGGCAGTTTCACCTCATGTGCAAATTAAAAGCCATCTGTCAAAACAAACGGTTGTGATTAATTTATTCTGTACTTAGTTCTCCACTTAAAGGAAAACTACATGGTTTACACAGATGCACATGAATTATCCGTGCTACTTCTGAAATTGTAATGTATCATGCTTTTCAAAGAGCATACTCTGAATTCAGATTTATATTCCCTTTAATTGTAAGCCTATGCAATATTCAGCATGACTGCCTTTCACAGTCTGATGACAGAAGTAAATTATGTAATAATGTAGATAATGTGGTATTTGCTGGGAATGTATTTGCTTCCTCTTGGAGCACAAAATGATACAGCTAAATGTGATCTTTGTATCATCATGTGATGGAGCCCAGTTAAGGCTCACTTTGAAAGGACTGGTTCTTTCTAGAAACAAAGATGACAACAAAGGTCAGAAGCATGAGATGATCCCTTACATTTAATACTCAGTTCAACTACACTAAGGTCACTACCAAAGACATTTTGCTGCCACAATATGTTTTGAGTTTGGTGTTATGAATGTTTCATTGGCTCCAAAAGAAAAAAAGACAATATTTGTTTAAATTTTATGTATGACAGCACAACTTTCAACCTATTACTTCCAGGATTAGGGACAAAGCAAAATGCAATCATGGAAAAGGCCCCAAATAGAAACATGTTTCAATTTTGGTACTATTTACTTAGAACTTCTCAAAAATGTCCAATTTTAGGAGGTACAGAGCAAAATGTTGAGCCAAAATTAGGCATGTTCCTACAGGTTAGGGACAGTTGCAAGGTATGGCACATGTTGTATAGTTCCTATTTACAACTGGTAACGTTACCCTGGAGATTCAAAGTGGTGCTTGTTTTGAAATGCCAATGCACTGGGATAATTTACAGAAATGAATGTGCACAATTACCACAGTGTTTTTCAACGCTGCACAGTAATCCATCATTAGCTGTACACAGATCTGTATGAAGATAAATAGGGGCAGAGCCTTGCAAACAGAAACCCATTAAACTTAAATTTAAACAAAACGTAAGCATCTCCTGGCTATATTCTTGCTCGACACCAGGATAATACTGCATTACCTTAATACTACAGCAACCAACCATTGTTTACTTTCATGCAATAGTGACTGGCTGAATGAACCTGCTTTGTCTCACATCACTTTGTTGGCTGAATGAATAAACCACTTGATGTCACATTCCTCTGTTTTACTTTCCTAACCTCTTTTCTGGTTTACAAATGGTAATTACGTGTTTTCTGCCAAAACCTACTTAGGTTTAGCCTCATTACAGATATGCAAGACCTAAATCAATACTTCTATACTGTATGTAGATTTTGCATATGCAAGAAAATTGAACCAATACACCAATATGCAATTTCAGTGGCCTTGATCAGTCTTCAGTGGATACCAGCACTTAGAAATAAATGCTGGTATTGCATTTGCACTTAGAACTAAAGCTTTATAGTGCTCCAGTTGTAGCAACTGCTTGCTACATATTTAGCAAGCGGTTTGCTAAAGTTTAAATGAAAAAAATATCTAACTATGCCACAGTGTATTTTTTGTATATATTCACTTAAACTCCTCCCTGCATTCTAGAATTTTTAACTGTATCGGCATCTAATTGACCTGATATGTTGTTTTAAGATTTGTATTAGATATTGACTTGGTATGTTAGTTAAGCTAAGCAATAGATATTATTTTTGTTTTATTTTATTTTATTTGTAGTTTGTTTGTCAGGATAGTCCAATTGGACCACAAGGAGCCCATTTTCAATGGAGTCCTGGGGAGAAAAGCTCCAGAAAAATACAAGTACATAGTACACATTGTACATTTACATTACAGATTATCTCATAGGAATACAAAGTAACTATAATAAGAAAATGTTACCAATGATAGAATACATCAGTATAGTTTGTAAAACAGCAATAAAAAACACTTTTTTTGTTTTACACAAAAGTAGCAGCCTAGGGTAACTGTTAAGTAGTTGGTGAAATAGTTCAATAGAGCTAAGGAATTATAGGAGCAGTGATAGCGTATGTAGTTCTAGGAGAGTAGGAAGTGGTATTAGATTACCTCTCTTTCTGTGGTTTTAAATTTGTAGGGTTGGGAGGGTGGCCTAATGGTTAATGTGTTTGCCTTACAAACACAAGGTACAGGATTTGAGTCTCACAAGGGATAATTGGCTAGGCTTAAAATGGCTTGCAAGGGCAGTTAGCTTAATACTACTCTATGAATCTATGTAGTGGACATTACTGTTATTTTTGTAGAGCTTTTCTCCCCTGGGCATCAGTTGAAAAGGTGCACATGCCCAGTTGAACTATCATGGTCAATAAGTGCAAAATAAAAAAAAAAAATAAAAGTACTGAGCAGTATGCAGTCCAGAGACATAGCAGGATAGTTAGAGCATACTGGAGCAGTCTCAAATTACAATGCTACTTCTCCGAAGAGCAGGGTTATCATCAGCAACAAAAGCCCTGACCTTTGCATCATTTTTTGCCAGTCCACATGACTTGCCCAATGGCTTCCCTAGCGCATAGACCCATTGGTTCCTCCTACAGAGCTGGACCAGGCCCATATGTTCCCCTTGAAGAAAAAGAATTCAGTGAGCCATTGTTCTCTAACTAAGGGAGGAGTCTAATCAGCCCCTACATCCCCCTCAAGAGGATAGTTAGGTGCAAGGGAGAATGCCAGTCATTTGACCCAACCCCTCCTGTCCCATCAGCAGGTCACAAGTCCTACAGCTGCTGCTCATAAGGAACACGTGCATGCATGCTGTCACACATGCCAATCACTTAATTAAGTGGTACACCACTGTGTAGTGGGCACACTAGGCTCATTGCTGCAGGTAATTCCTACAGGTATCACAAAACAACAAGCAGAACTTCCTCCCATCTTTTCAGAATGAGTGTATTGGTGTAAGACACTCACACCAATCTTCCTGTGCTTGCCTTCTCCAGCAGCCCCTACTAATCAAACAATGGTTCATCTGGGCCATAGTCAGGCCTTTTCCTTTGCACAACCTGAGGCTGGGGTATCACTGCATTTTATGACCAAATTTGAACTTAAAACATAAACATGAGTTTAATGACACCTAACCCTTCTCATAAATAAGCACCTTCCCAAATCATGTGCTTCCAGATGTGATTAAAAGTCTGCACATTTCAGATTTACACAAATTTAAACACATACACATTTCTGAAGAAGTTTGAATGTAGTTGCTAAATAAACTAGCAAACGAAAGTGCTTAAATGGAACCCTGAACTCTTGTGTGTGTTTATTCCACTGATCCACCAGGTTTTTTATTAATTTACTAGTCACAAGCACCTGGATTTAGTGCATCTTTCTACAGATATATATATATATATATATATATATATATATATATATATATATATATATATATATAAACAAATTTTCATAATGCCAAAGACCAAAATATCAAGACCAGAATGTTGAAACTTTAGTTTCCTGACACTTTAAAACATTGAGTCTCAAAATATCGAAAAACAAAATGGAAACCTAAACTCCCTAACTTCCACCACAAAAAGTAACAAATACAAACAAACCACTGTCTACTTATCTACGTTTAAGCAGGAGGGCAAGCCAACTTGCACCCTCCACACTCCCTGCTAATTAAATATATCAACTCCGAGATCACACTATGGTAAATATACTGTTCTGCTCTGTACGGCTGCATGTATAAACCTCAACAGAATCTCCTTTGTAAATAAAAATAACATAGTACTTTAACAATTGCCATTTACTAAACAAACATAAATCTACAAATAACCTACTATGACCAACACTTACTTACTTTTATAGGCATTTACCTTACTATACATGTCTCAAACACTTACCAGACCTTGCAATGTAACGTCAACATTTTTTTTTTTTACAATGCACACTGTCTTAAAGCCATAGGTGGCTGCAGTAGTGCAGTGGTTAGCATTGCTGCCTCACAGCAAGAGGTTCTCCAGTTCAATCCTCAGCTGGGTTGCCTTCTGTGTGGAGTCTGTATGTCCTCCCTGTGGTTGCATGGGTTTCTTCCGGGTGCTCCAGTTTCATCCCAAAGACATGCTGTAGGTGGATTGGATACTCTAAATTGGCCCTAGACATGAGTGCGTGCATGTGTGTGCCTTCTGTGGAAGGTTGGGTGCCGGGCTGGCAACTCGACACTATAAAACTCCACTGCCAATCATGAGCAGACAGGTGATCACTGTGGTGACCCCTAACCAGGAAAAGCCAAAAGAAGAAGACTATCTTAAAGCCATAGAATCCTTTTTAAAGCTTTACAGCAGTGTTTAAATAGCAGTTTCCCTATTTCAACATTTGGGATTTTAAACTTTCAGTGTAATACAATCTTGACATTCTGGTCTCGATATTTTGGTCTTTGGTAATGTAGATCCATATATATATATATATGCATATAGACATAGCCAAAATATATGCTGATGCTTGTAAAACACTATAGTGCTGCAATCATACCATAGACATTTGCAAACCTGTCTACCACCCCATATAACCAATAGTAATGGTATATCCAGGCAGGAACTGACATTAGGGAGTAATGCATAGCAAAGTGATGAGATGCAAACAAGACTGCTCTAATGCCTTACAAAGTAAGGCATGCAAATAAGCCACCATTTCTGAATCATGCCACAGAGGTCCACAGGAAGTATTTTACCTAGAGGCAATATATTCCAATCATCAGGTTTAGTAAAATGATCATTTCAGTGAATATCTTTTAATCAAACCCTTTTCGTCGCACCTCATATCTGTCAAAGTCTTTAAATATCGAAGTAAATAAGATCAAACTGTTTTACTTGGCCAGCTAACAAAGCTGCAACCTTGATGTCACTAAATGGCTCCTTAAAACAGGAACGCTTAAAAACTTTAAACATTATTTTAAAACATAAAATTTAATATTTAAAAAAAGACTTACTTACATAAAAAAACTAACACTACTATAACTTTTAATTTTAAAATTGTGTCCAAATTATATCACTATACTACCTGGCAGACTGGTCTACTAAAAAGTGGGCATAGCCTTAAAATGAAAAACTTAATTGCAAGCACTTTATAACATTTGCTTTTGCAAGGGGGCTGTGCTCCCCCCCACACACCTCCCAAAAATTAAATATACCAACTCCAATATCACACCATGTTGATGAAAAAGGTAAACTAGAAATAGGCTATGAATATTCGTGCTGCTTTCGGTATGAATATTAATTAAATGTCACAGATTGTTAAATGGTGGGGTTTAGGCAGGACTTGCTACTGCGGATATTATGTTCTGGGTGTTGGTCAAAAAAATAATTTGATTAAATAAACTTCGACAACTGAAGACTTCAACGAATAGGATGTTTGATGAAAAGGATTTGATTAAAAGGAATTCGCTGAAATGATCGTTCGATTAAGTGATATAGACCCATTATGTAAAGGTGTTTGTTTTGCGGGAGTTGGATTTGTTGTCTGCAACTGAGCAGTATACAGATCTGAGTAGTACAAAGAATTGTCATGTTTGTATGTAGATCTTGACATGTATGGCAGCATGACCTGTCCATTTTAGGCACTGTTCCATATAGGCATTAACACAAAACAGCATACGATCGCATAATAGTATATCATGGAGATGGATGGGTCTCTTCATTGTGCTTCAGCTGAATATGTTGTAAAGGGATACTTTAAACAACCTTGTCTGTGAAACTAGTGCTGCCCCTCAGGTATACAGCTGAGTACCATTAATACTCTGAAAGAAGTACAGCAGAGCAAGCCACAAAATAAACTGTTTCAATAATACTGTGGGACTCCAGCAAACAGGATCATGCCAATGTGAACTTGATTCACTTGTCTAAGACACAGTGAAACACATAGACATTAAACACACCTGAAGTTAATGACCTCACCTAAAACTAATGAGGCAGAGTGTATATAGGTCCATAGGTAGGTACTAGGCTATCAGCCCTAGGGACTATATAAGCCTCGCCAAAAATGTTTCCTGGCTTTCGCCACCCAAGAAAGTTATTTTCCTGTGCCCCTGTCTAGCAGAGCCACAGAAGTGATTCTTGGGGGTGAATTTCCTATTTCCCATCCAATTGTTGAGATTTTTCTTAAAGAGGGGCTAATGAGGAGCTTTGCTTGACATGAATGGGTAGTCTGTTCCAGAGCATGGGAAATCTCTGGGACAGGAATCTATCCCTCCAGCATGTTCTGTTTATTGTGATGGCAAGGTTTAGGCCCCTGGAGCATGTGGCTCTGAGGGATTGGGGTTTCTTTAAGTGTGTGCCCCGTGTTAGTTGCACTTGGGATAATTTTGGATGCATTATGTTGAGCAACTAACCTGGAGGTGTTGGATATCCTTAATGAATACGGACACACCTCCTCCTTTAGTGTTTTTTCCAGGTTAAGTGGCCGAAAGGTGTGGTGTGAGCTATAACCTGGTAATGCCTTGGTGCTCTCTAGAGCCTTGAACCAGGTCTCCGTCACTGCACAGATGTTGATGTTCTCCATTTTAAGGACTGCCCCGAGTGAGTGCATTTTGAGGTTTAGACTTCTAGCACTGAGTAGCATTACCCTCAGATTTTACTTGCTTATACCTGCTATGGTGGTGAGTTTGTTGTTTGAACCTTGCCTAAAAAAGGCACTATAGGGGTGGCAAGAGCCTTAGCCAGTAGCCAGAATCCCAGGGGTGACAGGCCATCTCTGGCAAAGCATTGTAGTCTGTCAATCATGTCGTCCCAGGTGGACAGACACTGGATCCCCTTAGAATGACACCAGAAGCTTAGCCAATTGTTGAAGTCAATCATTTTGTCCTTTTATTGTGGTATCATTCTGGGTGATTGCAGGATGCTACTCAGGGCTAGGATCATACCTGCCTGGCTACATGATCCGAGAGCTCCTCCATGTCTCATTTCATGTAGCCCAGGGAGGTACATCTCAGGTCATTCACACCAACATGGACAATGACAGAGTCATATTTGTACTTGTTGTGGAGTGACCTGAGTGCTTGCATTATGTGGCAGATCCTGGCACTCGACAGGCAGCTGACAGTAACTTTCTCCTTGTTTAACCATATGTTTTCTTAATACAAGTTACCAGATTATAATTTTAGATGATTAATTATTATAAGCTATTTTTGTACTGTTATTCGGCATTGTTACTATATTATATAATTTCCAGCATTGCTGCAACTAAGTAATTCTCATTTGTTAACTATGTATTGCGGCTTGAATTATAAAAATACCATGTGCCAGCATAATTGTTTCTAATTATTTTCTTTTCTAATTATGCATTTTCACCCAAGTTGTGCCTGTAAGTGGTCAGCAGACCAGCTCACCTAACCACTTAGATTGAAAATAAATAAAGAAATGTGTGCCACACAGACATATCCACTTGGCAACATATGCTGAAGAATAGTTGAGTAAAAACAGAGTAATTCTTAATTTCTAGCACATAGGTTGCATCTCAGCTTTCCTTGGATAGATATCAAAACAGAGGCTGTCATTCAACAAGAGATGCTACATCCAAAACTTACAGCTAATGAGCACCTGTGTAGTATGTGGCAGGTCTGAGACATAATTAAAATATGAGCTGCAGGTATGTATATCTGTACTGGTAGAACCCTAGTGTATTTAACATATGAATTCCAGTCTGTGGTTTTAAGACACATCACTGTAAACAGCTGGTGAACCTTGAAACAGTCATTCCATAGGCACATGTAGCTACAGTACACATAGAGAAAACAGCTATCTGTGTTACAGTATACCTGTTTAAAATACAGGCCATACATCTTTTAGCAGAGACAGGGTTCTCATCCATAAAAATATAGGTAAATGTCATACCTTTAGAAAGTAAGAGGTGCACATACTCAAGCCCTAATCCAAGAACAAATCTTTGTCAGAGTGTGATTTTATAAAATAAATGCAGTATTACGCAATGAAAAAGCTACATTCCCCTCTCAGACTGTTAAATTTAGTCATGATACAAAATAAAAAAGAAAACAAGTATTAATATTATTATTGTTATTAAATTCATGTTAGGGACACTTTTAGGCTGGGAACCTGCTAATGTCCCAGATAGGAGTGGCTGATAATGGGGAATGATACACCACAAGATGTCAGAGTGGGAGGAAAAGGAATATTTTATTTGTAATGTTTTATTGATAACAAGCCATGCTTCTCATATAAGGACTGTGCTTACTCTCAGTCAGGAACATAAAGAATGGGTGCCAATCAGTTCACTACTGGGTGAACTGACACTGCAACACAGGGCGGTCCTAATACTAACATTGTATATGCATGGGACTGTAGGGGGAGGGGCAAACAAGCGGCTGACGACTATTTTCATTATTTGAAAAAGGGCACAAGTAGAATGGCTACCTGCCTGCATGCTGAATGGAGAAAGTACAGCACACAGGGTTAAAGCTGTGCCTTACAGAGATTTATCTTGTATTACTGTCATTGATTCCCCCAGACTCCACTTAAAAACATACAATGCCAAACAACCATGTAACTAGACTGTTGCTTATGCATCTCCCCTAAAAAAACAACTGTGATAAGTCAGTATTGTCCACTTCTGGGTTTGTTCTGAATTTTATACTTTGCAGGCTTTGCTTAGTTAAAAAAATGGCAGTGATATGTTAGATAGTCCTGGTATCACTGCATGTGGTTTTAGATTAGGGTGACTAAGCATGCAGCTGCTGGATGGAGTTTTATTAGTTTCACTGAAGACCTTCCATGTACCAGACTTTTACTGATATCCCTTAGATAAGGAACATTTTGATACAGTGCAATGACTGCTTCTGGTATCACAGTTATAGCAATGGTTATTCTGAAATACATAGCAAATGGGAAATGTGATAGGGAAGAGTTTGTATTTTTTCCTCTGATTAGTGCATGTGCAACTGAAGGCATGCTTACTGTGAAATTCATTCATTAATAAACTTGGGAAAAAAATTATGAGAATGACTGAAGTAACTTCAAGCTGGATTTTTTGAAGATAATTACATTCTATTAATAAGTACACAGGAAAACATTACTGTTCATAGGTTCATAAGTGATTATTTGGCTAATGGCCCTAGGAGGCCTTTTTAAGCCTATTCATGTTTTCACATATGTAAATGATAGGATAAATCACCCAGGAGCATACAGTTTGGTTTAGGTAAAGGAGCATTTACAAGTTCTTTCTGTCCAAAAGGAATATTGGTGCCAGTCTGGGGCAAGCTTCTGATTCTCCATCCAGTAACGTAGCTAGGCCAGAGTGAGAGGGGCAATTGCCAAGGGCACAAAGTGTTAGGGGGCACGATCAGCTGATCCAGATCTTTCTTTAATTCAATACCAGCTTTTAAATGCTGGTATTGCATTTGTGGTCAAACCTGAGTGCCGTAGTGCACCGTGTGATCTAAACTGTAGCAACTACTTGCTATATTATAGCAAGCAGTTTGCTACAGTTCAAAAGAAAAAAAAACTGAGCACTGTAGTACTCCATGCAGGCAGGGTATGAACTGTAGCAATTGTTTGCTACATTTAAAGCAAGCAGTTTGCTACAGTTTTAAAAGGAGAGATTTTTTTTTTTTTAAAGTAAAGTATAACCACTCTAGGGCTCCATGCAGGCAGGGTATAAACTGTAGCAACTGTTTTCTACATTTTTAGCAGGCAGTTTGCTACAGTTTAAAAAGGGGATTTTTTTTTTTTTTTTTTTTTTTTAACTAAATTATGAGTGCTATAGTATTCCATGCAGGCTGGGTATGTTAAAGCAGGGCTGGATCAGGGACACAGAAATGAGACCTAAATGGCTGGATCAAGAGGGAGACAGGGCTTGCTGTGCATCTGGCCACCTGATTTTTTTGCCTGTAGAAAGAACATCTGGGAAGATGAGACACTGGTTTATAGTATCAGCCCAGGGCACTGGTTGAAACAGCTATGCATCTGTCCCCATCAATTGGTCCAGGTTGCCATTTGAATAGGGTCAAGAATGAACTCTGCTTCTCATGAATGGGAAACCTCTTCCAGAGTATGAGTAGTCTTTGAGACACATACCTGTCCCTCCAGTATGTTCTGTTTGTGTTGTAAATGAGCTTAAGGTCCATAAATTGTGTATTTATATTGCTGTTATACTTACAAATGTGCAGCAAGTCCAACAGTACTGGATCATATGATGCCCTGTAAGCCAGAAGTCAACCCTTTCAATAGTCTGTAGGAGACTGAGTATAAAGATAGGACTTTGAAGTGGCCTATGCATTCCATGTGGTTTATGCCTTGTATTCTATTTGTAAGGAGCCTCGGCAGGGCATTCCATTGCATATGTCAGGTCAGGTACATACCGAAGGGAGCACTACATCTATGACTGACCTAAGGAGGGCTAAGTACAGCAAGACAATGGCATCCTTGAACCTTAGATGCTATGCCCATGCATATAAATTGCATAATTTAGAATGATGTCTTTACAACAGTTGTCATACAATCATCAAAAGCCATGTCATTGTGCACATTATGTTCCCAAATCCCTAACCACTGGGTCTACTCTTAGGTGTGAATTGTCTATGTGGTAATTACCAGGTGTGGCCATCTTTCCAAAGGATACTATTATACATTTTTTGTCATTCAGTTTTAGATTGCGGCTCTGGTACAAATTATATTTTTGCAACAAGCTTTATTGGAAGGTATTAGTGTCCTTGGGGGGCATTCTATGATTGCACCATGCTTACAGTCATCCATAGACTTGGTCAACCAGAAGCCTTTGATATTAACTTTGACTTCTGAAAAGCAGGTGACAAAAATAGCAGTCCCAGGGCCGAGTCCTGAGAGACTCAGCTAGTGACTGATTTTTTTGTAGAAGACCCTATCCTGACTTCCTGTGTCCTATCTGTGAGAGTTGACTATCCAATGATAGACATAGGGGTTTACTCCAAGTTTGGTGGGTTTTTCAAAAATGTCTGAATAGGAAGTAGCATCATATGCTTTGGCCATGTCAAGATAGGCAGAGTGTACTGTTTTGCTCTCATCCGTAGCTTTGGTGGCTTTCTTGAAAAAGACCACCAGCTTGAGTAGCTATGATCTGCTTTTGATGAAACCAAGTTGTGTCATATCCACTGTCTGAAGGTTTCCTGTGTGAGAGGGCATGGTTAACAGATCACATTGCTTTGTCAAGGATGGTCTGCAGCTGTCCACTTTAGGTTTTTCAATACTGGCTAAAACTTTATATGGTCCCATAGTGCCAAACTGACAAACCTACCAGCATAGCAAAATCAACTCAACTGAACCTCATGGTGTTACTGCTCAATGCCAGGAGCCTAAATAAAAAAAAAAATACTCTCCTTCCAAGTCCTTATATATATATATATATATATATATATATATATATATAGAGATATATATATATATATATATATATATATATATATATATATATGTGTGTGTGTGCAGTTACCAAGATATGGGTTAAAGCGGCAGAGACCACCCCCGGCAGTGCAATGTTTCAGTGCCTTCCACACTTTTAGACCAGCACAAACAAGGGCTAAAGGTGGAGATGTCTCGATATATATCAATAACAAGCATTCCTCTAGATTGGTAGAACAGGATGTTGGGCTATATTCCTCCACATGCAGATTACAACAGGCAAAATCCTGTGCCATATGCCAGCCAGCTATAGGTGACTCTCCATGACCCAAGAAGCTCACAGTGCATACTCGGACCTACTGGAGACACCTACCATCCAACCTAACACCCTACTTTCTATAGATTGAGAATCCTATGTGGCATCAAATCTATAGGAACAGAGATTTCTGGACTTTGTAAATACAAACACCCTTGACCAAATAGTGAAAATATGCTCTACAGGCTTCAACATACTGGACCTCGTACTCACAAATATGGGAGATTGCTGCACCCCCTCCGTCCATGTCTCATCCTCCCTGGGAAGGTCCGACCATAAAGCTGTCCCCTTTGAAATCAAAATAAAATCCGAACCCCAGTAAAACCAGTAACAATTAGGAACTACTCCAAGTCAAACTACCTTTTATTAAGTGTTGTTTTGTCAAAATTCAATGCTCTTCCAAAACCCAAGAACACACCAGCCTATGCTGAATTGCTCTCAGAAACTCTGTACAACCATGTCAATGGCTGCATAGTGTTGGCTGTACCTACTAAAAGTAAGCCCAGAACTAGCCCCAGAAACAAACCACCTTGGTGACATCCCAAATTAAACAGGATATACAACAAAAGGTAAAAATATGGTAAAAATCTGGAAGGGTAACTCCTATAAAAATAAAAACTCTCTCATCAAACTAAATAGGCAACTAAGAGGTCTAATTAGGTCAAACAAAGACAACTTTAAGATAGCCTCCCAGGTGAAAGATAACCATAATCTCTTCTTCAGCTATGTCAGAAACCTCAAGGGCAGCACACAGCAATGTGCTGAACTGGTCTGAAGAAGCCAGTTGAATTTTATGGTGAAAGCGCTCAATCTGTTGGTGCTGTATTAAACTGTTTGCTATAACTTTACTGCCTAGATGGTTCTTTTTTTTTCTTTTTTTTTTTTAGTGTTTTTCTTAGTTTATTAGCCTACTAGCTGTTGCACTGTTTTCAAAGTTTTGCTAATATTCAAAAGCCTAAAGGAGGCAGGTACACACCATCCTTGGTGAAGCAGTGTGATCTATCAACCATGTCCATGCAAACTGACAAATATTGTACCACCTTTGAATGTCACCAAAAGTTATGCCAATTGTTAAAGTCGGTTAGCTTCCTCTTATATCACTGCATCATCCTCAGAGAAGGCAAAATGCTGCTCAGTGCTAGGCTCATACCAGCCTGGCACACACAGTCCAAGAGCTCTGTTATATCACTTTTCGTATAGTCCATAGAGTTACATCTCATGTAATTTGCACCCATATGTACAATGACAGTCATAGTGGTACTCGTGGTTTAATGACTTGAGTGAGTGCATGATCTGGTGGATCCTAACCCTGATAGGAAGTTGATAGTAGCCCTCTCCTTATTCAGCTTAGTAAGTGGAACATCTGCATGTCTCATGATGGAATTGCCTATGACTAGAACATTTCTTTGTGTGGAGGTTTGCTTTATGGGTAAATAGTTGATACACCATGATTTGAAACTGTATGTGATGTGGTGGATGTTGCTTCAGTAGAATGTTTGTCAGGTTGCTGAGGATTCCCATTGTTATCACTATGCCTAAGAGGCTTTTGAGGTTTCAGTACTTTTAAGAACCTCAGCATATGTTAGTCTATGTGTTTGGTCTTTAGTCTGAGTGGTAGACAGAATGTAGTATGTGTTTCTGACAACCTGTTTGGTAAATTAGTAGCTATATGTGAGAGCCTCGTTTCCAGTGACAGTGTATAATTGCATCTTTCATACACTGTACTGTGTCTAATTGTTCAAGAATTAGGTGGTTGTCAGTAAACAAGAAACAATGGTAAAACCCATTTCCACCAAAATGACTGCAGAGGTGGGAGGAAAGTGCTTATCCATGGTAACAGATCACAGTTCAAATATCAGACTATCATTTCTGGTTGTATCTCTGGCATTTCTTCTCTTTTCTCCAATGCTTCCTGTGCTGACTGCAAACACTAGTACAGACACTAACCTTCAAAGCTGTAGCCATACGTTAACAATTATTTATGTGTGTGTGTGTGGGCAATGGGATAAAATCCTTCAAAGCTGTAGCTGTAAGTTAACAACTATTTATGTGTGTGTGGGCAGTGGGATAAAATAAGATGACTAGTCAGCCATGGGTGCCAGAACCATAGGGTGGGAGGGCATAGCCCCCCACATTCATCAGCTACCCAACGTGCCCCCAAACTGCTGCCAGAGGGGCAGTTACACAGAAACACTCACATTGCCATTTCAGAGGTAACCACAAGCTCAGGCAGCCAGAAAAAGATGATTTGAGTAATAAATCATTTTTTTTCTTGCTGCCCAAGCTTATGGTTAGCATGGAAACTCCTGTGTGACTGTTTCTGAGGCATAACAATTGACATCTTTCCTCAAGAGTTTTGGACAAAGCCAAAAATAACAGGGGAATGAAGGCTCAAAACCAGGGACAGGTTTTTAAACATTACTTATTCATTTAAGAGTTTATTTGAACAGGTTTTGAATAAACTTGCATTTTCTGAACAATAGCAGTATGAAACTTTAATGTCTGGTATTAGTGACTGACTATAATCCTCTGGATACCCTTCAATTTTTCCTTAAGAATTCTGAATAAACCAAAAATAATGGAGGATAAAAGGCCAAAATCACAGGCAGGTTTTAAATATTGCTCTTATAAACTTACAGCTTGTAGAACAACAGGGTTTGCATTAGCATGCATTTTCTGAAGGATATGAAGTCTCTGGCTCAAATGTCTCATAATTTAGTAAATACAATTATTAATGATTTACCAGAAAACCACAAATTTATTAAGAACATACCAGAAATATGAGGCAATAATCTAGGCATTTTGCAAAATTCCGGAGAGTTGAGAAGTATGATCCTGAGTGATTTATCAATAAATCAAACATTTTACAATGGATAAAATATTAGGCAAAACCAGGAATGTTCTATAAATTTACTGGCTGAGCATTTATTTATTTAATGATTGCTATTTGTTTACCAGGTCAGTGGGCTGGTCTGTTGACTCTTTTCAGCCATGAAAAGAGGATCAATAGCAGTAAACAAGTACAAACAAATTACATTCATGCACATATTTCATACATTTGAGAGGCAAGTTCTACAAGTAAAGTTTAAGTTCCGTCAGTTGGAGCAGACCTGCGTGTTTGTCTTTCACCCAGTGAGTACCAGGACAGGCTTTGGCTCTGCTGTCTAATAGTCTGTTTAAGGCAGAATTTTCCACAGAAGTACATTTCACTGGAGCTACACTGACTTCCACTGTAGTAATCATTTGATGTGTTTAATTATTCATTGAATCTCTTATACCTGCTTTATGCTTTTCATGATCATTATGGGGATAGCCAGAGATTTCCTGACAGTCTATGGGAGTAAGCCATAAAAACAGTTTAGATTCATAAATATTCCAAGGCCAATAAATCTTAAGACCAATCAAGGCTTTCCAGTACCCTCCCCCAAGCAGCACCTCCTTTCACCAAGAGGGCCATACCAGTAAATATCCATCAAGTCACTAGGTTATGTTTTAAGTAAGATGGTGAAACACGCTGCTTAATATGTAGGGGACGTTTATTCCAAAGCATGCCTCTCCACTGTGCTGTATTTATCTGTTGGTGAAGATTTAGGTCCCTTTTTCTAGTAAAGGTGGAAATATCAGACTTTCAGAGAAACATGAAGTCCAGGACATCTGGGTGTCCAATGGTGCAGTAAGTAAAACAGATCTCTCCTCTAACATCAGTAAAATACTGAATAGCGGGATAGAGCTTCCAACATATCCTGGCAGCTCAGGCACTTTAGACATGCAATCTTTTTAGTTAGGAATATTTGGGGTCTTGATAATTGTTTGATATGATTAATTAGATACATCCCAAAGGGGCATTGTACTCAATAATTGTCCTGATCATTCCTGAGTATAATGAAGTGATTACCTCTTTAGACTGTTAAGAAATTCCTTTGGCGATTAGGTGGGGTAAATAAAATGATTTCCTGATAACCATTGTCACATGATGGGCAAAAGAGAGGCAACTATCAGCTCAGGTATCTAGGTGCCTGACAAAAGTGTCATTCTGCAGTGGTGTGTTAACTTGACAGTATAATGAGGGGAGGGGAGGGCAGGGCTTGTCTAACAAAAGTGACACTACACATTTTAGCATTTGATTTGAGCTAATTTTTAGTCCACCAAGGGTTTACATTCATCAGCTACCCAACGTGCCCCCAAACTGCTGCCAGAGGGGCAGTTACACAGAAACACTCACATTGCCATTTCAGAGGTAACCACAAGCTCAGGCAGCCAGAAAAAGATGATTTGAGTAATAAATCATTTTTTTTTCTTGCTGCCCAAGCTTATGGTTAGCATGGAAACTCCTGTGTGACTGTTTCTGAGGCATAACAATTGACATCTTTCCTCAAGAGTTTTGGACAAAGCCAAAAATAACAGGGGAATGAAGGCTCAAAACCAGGGACAGGTTTTTAAACATTACTTATTCATTTAAGAGTTTATTTGAACAGGTTTTGAATAAACTTGCATTTTCTGAACAATAGCAGTATGAAACTTTAATGTCTGGTATTAGTGACTGACTATAATCCTCTGGATACCCTTCAATTTTTCCTTAAGAATTCTGAATAAACCAAAAATAATGGAGGATAAAAGGCCAAAATCACAGGCAGGTTTTAAATATTGCTCTTATAAACTTACAGCTTGTAGAACAACAGGGTTTGCATTAGCATGCATTTTCTGAAGGATATGAAGTCTCTGGCTCAAATGTCTCATAATTTAGTAAATACAATTATTAATGATTTACCAGAAAACCACAAATTTATTAAGAACATACCAGAAATATGAGGCAATAATCTAGGCATTTTGCAAAATTCCGGAGAGTTGAGAAGTATGATCCTGAGTGATTTATCAATAAATCAAACATTTTACAATGGATAAAATATTAGGCAAAACCAGGAATGTTCTATAAATTTACTGGCTGAGCATTTATTTATTTAATGATTGCTATTTGTTTACCAGGTCAGTGGGCTGGTCTGTTGACTCTTTTCAGCCAAGAAAAGAGGATCAATAGCAGTAAACAAGTACAAACAAATTACATTCATGCACATATTTCATACATTTGAGAGGCAAGTTCTACAAGTAAAGTTTAAGTTCCGTCAGTTGGAGCAGACCTGCGTGTTTGTCTTTCACCCAGTGAGTACCAGGACAGGCTTTGGCTCTGCTGTCTAATAGTCTGTTTAAGGCAGAATTTTCCACAGAAGTACATTTCACTGGAGCTACACTGACTTCCACTGTAGTAATCATTTGATGTGTTTAATTATTCATTGAATCTCTTATACCTGCTTTATGCTTTTCATGATCATTATGGGGATAGCCAGAGATTTCCTGACAGTCTATGGGAGTAAGCCATAAAAACAGTTTAGATTCATAAATATTCCAAGGCCAATAAATCTTAAGACCAATCAAGGCTTTCCAGTACCCTCCCTCAAGCAGCACCTCCTTTCACCAAGAGGGCCATACCAGTAAATATCCATCAAGTCACTAGGTTATGTTTTAAGTAAGATGGTGAAACACGCTGCTTAATATGTAGGGGACGTTTATTCCAAAGCATGCCTCTCCACTGTGCTGTATTTATCTGTTGGTGAAGATTTAGGTCCCTTTTTCTAGTAAAGGTGGAAATATCAGACTTTCAGAGAAACATGAAGTCCAGGACATCTGGGTGTCCAATGGTGCAGTAAGTAAAACAGATCTCTCCTCTAACATCAGTAAAATACTGAATAGCGGGATAGAGCTTCCAACATATCCTGGCAGCTCAGGCACTTTAGACATGCAATCTTTTTAGTTAGGAATATTTGGGGTCTTGATAATTGTTTGATATGATTAATTAGATACATCCCAAAGGGGCATTGTACTCAATAATTGTCCTGATCATTCCTGAGTATAATGAAGTGATTACCTCTTTAGACTGTTAAGAAATTCCTTTGGCGATTAGGTGGGGTAAATAAAATGATTTCCTGATAACCATTGTCACATGATGGGCAAAAGAGAGGCAACTATCAGCTCAGGTATCTAGGTGCCTGACAAAAGTGTCATTCTGCAGTGGTGTGTTAACTTGACAGTATAATGAGGGGAGGGGAGGGCAGGGCTTGTCTAACAAAAGTGACACTACACATTTTAGCATTTGATTTGAGCTAATTTTTAGTCCACCAAGGGTTTACTAGGGAGAGTTTATTCGGGAGAGTTTGGGTGCCATAAGGTGACTTAACAACACCCTCCAGTTTGTAGTCATCTGCAAACTTTGTTAGCCAGACATCTTGGATTTCCACTTGGAGATCTGAAAAGTAAATACCATAAAGGAGATGTGTCCTTCAGAGCTCAGTGTTGGGACCACTGGTCACTTTCATACTTACTGATGAAGCATTTGTAACTAGCATTGTGTACGCACTGTCTTTCAGCCAGTTTTCTATCCATCTTACCACATATGGGTCGATTTTTAAAGCAACTAGCTTTTGCAGGATGCCAGCATAGGGAATGGTGTAGAAGGCCTTCACTAGGTCAAGATATACCACATGCACTGCGTGGCCATGAACTACAGCCTCCTTAACCCTTTTGAAGAAGTTTACCAGATTAAATAGACAGGATTAACCCTTCACAAAGCCAAAGTGTTGGAGATCAAGTCTAACAAAGGTCTTGGTATCACAGTTTATGAGGTTAGTGATACTACACCCCATGATTTGTAGATGAGGCTTGTAAGACTGATAGGACTTTTACTACCCAGGTCAGTTGTAAGGCTACCCTTATGGAGGGGCATCACCACTGCAGAACACCAGTCATCAGGGACAAAACCAGTAGCTACACTTAAGTTAAACAGCTAGAGGAGTGTGTCTGCAAGGGTATGTTTAACATTATCATGTAACCAGCTATATGACACTGTAGTAAATAAAGATACAATCAAAAGAGTTGTATACTAGAAATCTTATAAAACCAAGCATCTTGCATATTTTTCTCTTATCCAGATGTTACAGTGTTATAGCTATAAATAGTTGTGTTTAGTGTACAGATGTTACGGTACTATAAAATGCTTTATGGACAGTAATAGCCCTTAATGATAAGCTGTGTAATGTACTTAAGTGGAGCAGTCCGTGGTAGTACTGTATATTTCAACTCTGGTCTTTGGTGAATTGAACCCCTAGGAAAAGGACTCCATGGGCCCATCACTGTCCACTGCCCCCCTGCATATCACCAGTGTGCCCTTTCCTTCCTCCCCAGCCTTGCATTGCCACATCATTCAGATTACTATTTTTGTTTTCTCATGCTTTCTTGTACTCTTCAAATGTGTATACACAATATGACTCCTTACCCCTACATCTAAAA
Source organism: Protopterus annectens (assembly GCF_019279795.1). NCBI lineage: Eukaryota > Metazoa > Chordata > Ceratodontiformes > Protopteridae > Protopterus > Protopterus annectens. The sequence continues at coordinate 14,636,833 of NC_056751.1, forward strand.
GTTAGTCACCTGTATACACTTCTGATATGTGATTGTCAGAAAAGAGAAAAAATAATTATTCCCAGGCATGTTTTCTAGCCTGTTGCTCCTAGAGAGTACACTGCTATAGTGATGTTATGTGTATAACTCTGAGGTATGATTGTGTGAAAAGTTAAAGAAACAATGACCACACTGTCACAGCCCCACAAAAGTCACAGTGACCTTCATACCACTCAGCTGTCCAGATTTGCATAGAATGTCTAGATTTTTGCCTCATATTTTTGCTCTGTTCCTCATACAAGTTGTGATTTTTTGCCAAATTATTCAGATTTGAAGTCATTAAATAATACTAAATAATGACAGACATTTGATTTTCAAACTTAATATCCTTCAGAAAATGCACAGTAATTAAAAACCTGTTATTCTAGCAATTTTCTACGTTTACAGTGGGAATTTTTAAAATCTGTCCCTATTTTTCGGCCTTTGTACCCCCATTATTTCTAGCTTTATCCAGATTTCTTGCACTGGGTAGCTGAGTGGTATGGTGACATTCTGTGTATACCTCTGTGGTTTAAATGTGAGGAATTTAGAGAAATAATGACCACACATTCCTCAGTCTCAGAAAAGTTATAGTGATGTTCTGTGCTCACCTCTGACTTTTGAATGTGAGGAGAATTTTAGAAATTTAAAAAATAATCTCACTGTTCCCAGTCCCCAGCACCCCCACACACAAGACATTGTGACCCTTTGGGCACACCTCTGACCAGGGCCTGTTGTAGAACAAGTGGGCCCAGGGTCCAGGGCAGAAGCCCTCAATAAGCCTGTGTCAAATTCCACTTCTGCAACCTGAGTTGTTGATGCTGCCAGGATTTTGTGATGCATTTTATATCTTATTTTTGGAAGATAATGACCCATCGTAAATGGATCACTATGATTATGTTTTGAATTTGGGGAAAAGGCATGCTTGTTAAGCACCATTCTGACATTGCAAAGGTTATTAACACGCTTTTATTAAGTACTGCTTGCTACTGTTAAGCTCTATTCACACACAACAGCAATAACAGCAACCAGCAGTCCCCACAAAATAGCAGCAGGAAGCTGTTAACACTTCATTTAGACTTTTTTTCTAAAGCCTGGCTGAGTGTTTAATGAATGAAATGTTTAACAGCTTCTCATCACTCTTCTGTTGTGGTTTCTTTCTGTGTGGCAATAGTAAATGTGTTACAGCACTACTGCACTACTGTACTACTGCACTACTGCACTACTGTACTACTGCACTACTGTACTACTGCACTACTGCACTACTGTACTACTGTACTACTGCACTACTGCACTACTGTACTACTGTACTACTGCACTACTGTACTACTGCACTACTGCACTACCGTACTACTGCACTACTGTACTACTGCACTACGGTACTACTGTACTACTGCACTACTGTAGTACTGCACTACGGTACTACTGTACTACTGTACTACTGCACTACTGTACTACTTACCCTGCAGGTGCAACATTAACTTCATTTGTAAATTTCTATGAAACTTCTGTGCAGTCATTCCAAATGTAACTCATATTTACACTTTACATATTTTGTTCATTGATATCCTTCTGTTATGGCAGTTTATTAGGTAAAAAAGCTGCCCTTTTAGATCACTGAGTGTCACTTTTGCCTTCTGCCCCCACAGCCTTCAACAGCTTCCGACACCCATGTACTCAGGCCATTTTGTGGTAGCTTCGCTCTTAACCAGGCTACTGAATGTTGTATTGCTGGCTTGTAAAAGAAAGAGAGAGACAGAGATGCTAGTATAGCTGAAGCCAACAGTGCAAGGGAACCAAAGTACTAACAATGTGAGATAAACCTCACTGTCAGGAAAAATACTCTACTTTGTATTTGAGGTTGTTTTGCCTTACAGGACATTTTTCAACACACTTCTGTCTGCTCTATTGCTTTAAAAAACCCGCAAATATTTCCCAAAAAGTTGTCTGGTCTCACTGTAAGGGTCATGTAGGAGGTTCACAGTTACAGCTGCTCATCTTAGAAAGTGAGTCATGTCTTTTTCTGATTCATTCTTAATTCACATAACAGCTTGTTTATTGGGAACTGCCAACTCTCTAAGTGGGACTTTAACTCTCTTCTGTAGTGCCTTTTAAATAAAAATGTGATTACAGCATCTAACTCTGGAGGAGGTCAGAAACTATAACTGAGTAACTGTCATTACTGAGATTTACTGGAAGGCTGCTATGACTCCACAATGTAATGACACCCTGAAGAGAACAAATGGATTAAACATTTAGCAACTATACTTAGAAGACTGGTACATCTTAGCTGAAGAAGATCACATGATTTAAACACATACATGCATGCAAACATACTGATGTGTGCCCGCCCCCCCCCCACACACACTAAACACATATACCAGTAACACACAGCATCACACTTTCTTTATAATGTACTATAGTTATGACTTGATGTGCTGATATGCCTTGGAATTTTTAGGTTAAAATGGCATAAGTAGGGTTAAGAAGAACAAGAAAGGACAAGCAACCTTAAAGAAACTATCTTAAGGGCAAGTACTAAAAATATATAGATCCAAAAATTTTACAAAGAAAAATAATCTCTTATGTTCACCTTCACTGCAAAGCATCCTTGAAACTATGCAGTCATTTCATGAAAAGTTGCAACTATTTTTGAACTGAATAGCTAAGGCATTGGCATCCCCAGAAAGTCTTTCAATATTGTTAAGTCAACCTGAATTGTGATAAAGACGGGCACATGTTGTCTACACTTTGTTGTAACCTTCATGAATCCCTGTCAGTATTTAAAGCTGCAAGAATATCAGTGGGAAAACTAAAATTAGGAGGTAGACGGTGTGAGTTGTCTGTTCACTCAGAACAGTGTACACTTAGTGTATACTTAGAGTAGGTGTCATTGAATCCCAGGTTATATACAGTGTCATTTATAATTTCTAGGCACAGCTGTCAATGTTTTATAAAACAACTACAAAACAATTTAACAGAAAGACCACTTCTCAAGTACAATTATGCCCAAATAGATGTGCATTACAGGGAAGTAATGATAAGGCCAACACCTGTAGCATTAGTTCTCACAACACCACTGAGTGGTCCATTATTTTCCTGTAATGCCCTTCCTGTCAGGCACTATTTATTGCATAAATAATGTCTGTAAATCGCAAGGATAATTTGCTATGATCCTTAATAGTGATGTTCTCACTCACTTTGATGATTAGATATATTCTAATATTTTTTTCAGGAAATGATAATTAAATACCCAACTAAAGCACCTAAAACTGTACTCATAGCATTAAAGCTGAAATAGAAAGTGCACTTTGTTTTACATGGAAAATAAAATGTTGTGTTATTTTATATCAGACTATTCAAAAGACCAGCTAAATTATATAAGAATAAAAAGTAATATTATAAGTCTGATTTTATAATAATATCATATCTAGGGCAATACAGTGGCTCAGTACTAAAATCTTTGGTCTAAGCATCTGTTCACTGTCTGCATACAGTTTATATATTCTCCCTTTATCTCTTCTTGTTTTTTCCTCATTACTCCAGCTTTGCTCTCAAATAACAAGCTGGTTGGGGGACTTCCAAGATGGCAGCACGCTGATCAACAGCTTGATTTCAGCTCTGCTAGTGTAAAAAAAGAAACTGAGTGATACGGACCAGGAGCTATACTACTTTTAGTAAATTCAGTTGCTGACTAGTAAGTACACTTCCTGGATGCCAGCAAAGAAGAAACATAGACAGTCTAAAAGAAAATCAGCTAGAAAAAGTGAAGAGTAAACACTGACTGGGAAGAATCCTGCAGCTGTTCATCAAAAAGCAATTCAAGCTCCATCTTTGGTGCAAGACATGACTTGCAGTAATCTAGAGGAAAAAAATAAGTCAAATGTTCCCAGAGCTAATTAAAACAAATTAAACACTAAAGGAGTATATCAACTCAAATAACAAAAGGCTGAAAAAATGGAATAATCTTTAAACAGCTATTTAGATGAAATGATAAAACTCCAAAGATCAGAGGCCAATATGAAGAAAAGGCTGTCTGAGTACTAGAATGCTCAAGAAGAGCTGTTTCAACAAATGACAGAGTTACAGGACAGAGCATGCAGAGAAAACCTAAGGTTTTATGTTGTACCCCAAAAGCTAGAAGGAACTGACTGTTTTAATTTTATGAAAGCACACATAAGCAATTAGACTGGTATCCCATGGCAGGGTTTAATTGAAAGGGCATATTGTGTGTGTGCTCCAAACCTGATCATGAGAAAGCAGCCAAGGCCTGTATTAGTAAAGATGCAATCATACCAGGAGAAAGAGCTGATCCTGAGAAAACTGAGGCAGAAGGATAAAATATTAAAAATGAGAGACAGTAGAGTGTTTGTGGAAAATGATTATTCACTGTACACCAGGCAGAAGAGAAGTAAATTTATCCCAGCAATCAGAGACTGTCCAGAGGCCAGTGTGAGATTTAAGCTACTATAACCAGCTGTCTTCAGAATATTTTTCCTGGAGTATCAATGTCATTTTTGATGTAGAACAGGCTAAGGAGGAAATACAAAAGTTTGCCCAATAAAAAGTGAGCCATCAAACAGAAGGGGACTGTGCTTCTCATTCTTCTGATAATAAGGTTCTTAGAGAAACTTTGCCAGTGAAACCTTTTCCAATGGTCCTAATGAAAATGATGAAAGACAGAGAAAAGCACAGGAGCTGACTAGAAGAATTAGGAGCACCTTGGACTTGAATATGAGTGTGGAGTTGGGAGATGGAGATGAACAGGAAGAAGAATGGCAACACTGAAATTAGTGAGTAAATGTGAGGCTATAAGGCATTAATTACATTTGAGAAATATTGCTTTACAAGGAAAAGAAATATTAGACTTCTTTTGACTTTGTTAAGCTTATGGTGGACTGAAATGCATATAATGTTTGACAGGACATGGATGGGAAAGGGAATAGAAAAGAAAAGTAACTGCAAGTAAAACATTTTTTGTTCGTAAGAGTATTTTATAAAACATTTCATGATATAAATTGCATGTTACATAGTAAAGCATTTTCAGTTACTGTTGTAGTTGATAAAGACACTAAAGTAAACATGTCTTTTTTCTTCTTTTTTAGTTTTAAAAAATGTGGGCATTACAATCAAAAATGAGAAGAAAGCCTGTATAAAGGCATGTTTAAGTTAATATGCTGTAATCCTGGTTTGTTGAAGTAAGGGAGGAGATGTAAAGTGTACAAATTATAATATATGTAGACCTGATATGTTCTCCCTTACTTTTGCATAGGTAAATGTCTGGATTGAAACCCTTGGTTTAATCTAATAAATGTTTTCTGTGTAAGCAAGTCAATAAGAGGACGCAGAATGCAATGAAAAGTTTTCCTTCGGCAAATAAATGTTTAGTGTAAATTGACAGGCTTACAGATGATGGCAGCTGTACATTTTGTATTTGTGTTTCCATGAGAAAATCTGACTATAGGGGCAAGCAACAAAAGTCAGAGCACTTTTTTAAGGCTGAAGGTTAGGTTTTCTGAAAACATATAAGTTGTTTTTCACATCTGGGAGGAGAATGAAGAAAAGACAAGGACAGGGAGCAATTAGTCTAAGCAGGAGCACAGGCCGTAACATGTGTCTTAGCTTGCATAACCTTATTGTTAAGTAATGCCTGTGCATACCACTGTTGATTTGGGACAATTGTTCCTATCAGGAGTGTTAAACTTTATTATTTGAAGATGTACATAGTTTTGTTTTAAGTGAATAGGTTCTGGAGGTGTTCTGGAGATGTGTTTGTTGTTTTGTGTTGTTTTTCTGAGAGTTTTCATTAAAATAAAAGTCTTCAAAAATGTGACATAGGTTCAAATGGAGATGACAATAAACAACTATGCCAAACATTAGTAGGTACATGAAACACAAAAGCTGGAACTAGACATTTAAAAAAGCTGTCATATATAATAGGTGGGAATAATAACTTCTTCTTATAATGGCTACAACAAACAAATTATTTTGCAAAGTGAATGGCCTTACAGGTATAGTCCAAAATGTTAAGACTATTGACTCATATTAAGAACTGAAGAGTGCAAATAGCAATGCTGCAAAAGACACATTTGGAAAGAAATGAGCGTGCGAATTTGATAAACAAAGAATTTCAGGATGAATATTCAGCAGAATATCGGGGACGAAGGAAAAAGGGTAATTATACTAATTGCTAGAGGAGCTCCAATAGTAATTGGAAAGGAAAAAAAGAAGATAATAATGGCAAATTTCTGACAGTAAAGAGCTACTGGCTAAGGAGGAGGATTATGCTGTCATGTACTTATCTTGAACCTAAAACTGGTATCATGGAGCTTAAGAAAATTTTCAGAGAAATAATCAGCTTTCACCAGGGAATGTTACTTATAGGTAGGGACTGCACCTTGTTTTGGAACAGTGGAGATGTATCTGAGGGACCTAGAAAGAAAAAATATAATAAAAGAAGGTAGATTTCTGAAGAAATTTATGAAACTATTTAAGCTCAATAGAAGGAACTTAGAGATAATATACATATTCTTCCCCAAGGTGCAATAATTGTGCTTGACTATGCAGAAATTATATTTCACAGGAGCATATGCATTTACTTGAAAGCTTCGACACATGTCCAGTAACTATTTCAGATCATAATAAAACAAAGATAAAAATGCAGGGTAATGAAGTAAAAATTGAGATACTAGTGCTTCCCAATTACCTGTTAAAAAAGAAAGAATTTAAGGAATGGGTAGTCAAAATTATTCAACAGTTATTAGGGAAGACAGAAATTTCTTCAGAAATTATACCTCATGAATGGGATAAATGAGAGTAGAGTTTAAAAATAGGGTAGAAAGAAAAGAAACAGAAAAAAGAAATATAGCTAATAAGTAATTATTTAGTGGGGCTGACAAAGGTCAAAGAATTACGAAATAAGGGGAATCTCACAGAACTAGAAGAGGCACAACTGCAGAGTGCTAAAGAGAAAATAAGAGAGTTCAAAAGGATTGTTGTTAAGCAACTGTTTTTTTTAATAATAACTGCAGAGCACAAAAACTTTTAGCACAACAACTCAGGCAACAGAAAGTAGAAAGTGTTGTGCCAAACCTGGACAACCTATAACAAGAAACATAGCCAGAGATCCTGTAGAGGTAGTAGCGATATTTTGGAAATTTTATGAAAATTTGTATAAAGCAGAGAACCATGGAAATCAAGAAAGAACAAAAATGGAAACATTTATGTAAGACTTAATTATGACAAGGGTAGAGGTAGATGAAGCTCAACAATTAACAGTTAAGATCGGAGGAGATGAGATAAAAATAGTGATGTTTAATCACTCTACAGGAAAATCTCCAAGAATAGATGGTATTCCTGTGAAAGTTTGGAAGCTAAATGTGTAGAAGGTTTTGTTTAACAGTATTTTAAAATGGAGGGGAAGCACCAACATCCTGGAAGAAAGCTGTGGTGGCTGTAATACCTAAAGATGGTAACGACCTATCAGACCCAGCTTCATACAGAACCACTTCAATTTTAAACCATGATTATAACGTGTTTATGTCTATAATAGCTAAAAGAATAGCAAAGGTTTTGCCAAAATTGATAGATGTGGCTCAATGTGGTTTTGTGGAGGGAAGGCAAACAACTGACAACATTAATAGAACAATGATGATGCAGAGGGAAACAGAATGTAAGAAAATAGCACTGTTGTTGCTGGGTCTTGATGCAGATAAAGCATTTGATAGAGTAAGCTGGGATTTTATAAGTAAGGCAATGGAAACATTTTCATTTCCTGATAAAACAATATGGTTAATCAGGTGAATATATGAGAGATCAGAGACAAGAAGTAAAGTGGGAGGGTTCCTCTCTGATAAGTTGTGTCTGAGCAGAAGAACTAGGTAGGGGTGCCCTCTTTCCCCTTTATTATTTGCATTATATTTAGAGCCATTTTCAAATAAAATAAAGGACTCTGAAATTCAAGTATATAATTTATATGGTATGCAAGAAAAGTTGGCTTAATTTGCAGATGATATTATTTTCTATCTAGTAAAACCGGAAAAGAATATCTCAGTGTTGTGGAACATTTTGAGACAGTTTCAAGTCTTTTCAGGCTATAACATGAATGAAGATAAAACAAAGGCTATAGTTGTAAATTATGTACCTACACATATACCAATATTTATGGGGACATAATAAAATGAAGTACTTAGGGGTATGAATTTAAAAGGCTTCTTGTTATGGCAACTAAGAATAAGTGGGAAGAGACTAAACAAAAGATAATGCAAAAAAATGAGAAACTGGAAGCTGTTGTTCGTGGATATGGATAACAAGATACAAGCAGTGAAAATGTTTTCATTTCCTTTAGTTTTAAGCACAGGTCAAGCATATTTTTTATTAAGCAGACAAGAATTTGTGGACGGTAATTAATAAAGAGCTGAAGGAGTTTACCTGGGGGGGGGGGGGCAATGGTCAAGCTGGATACGTTGGTCCTTTGATTAGAACAAAATGGTTTAGGATTACCTGATTTGAAGGGATATTTTAGACCTACACAATTAAGGCTCATATACATAACACGAGCAGAAGGTTATAATTCAAAATGGAAAGGGATGATTTTGAAGCAGGGGAAAGTTCAGGGAATAAAGACAGAGTGGGAATTTGGATTCAGATCCTTAAGGAGAATAACAACAGCGATATAGACTATTATATTCATAAAGTAGCAGGAAGTATTCTAAGAACTAAGCCAGCATGAGAATGGAAAAAAGGAGATTTTGCCAATAGAGATGACAGAGAATAGGCAAGAGGGGGCTGGAATATACTGAATTTACTGGCAAAACTGACAAGGAACCAAGGTACTGAGAGCAAATAACTAGAGAGGGAAAGGTAATAGAATGGGAAGAGGCTAAAAAGATGTTTGGCCTGCAGGCTAGAGACTGCCTCCCCTACTAGGCATTGATATCAGAGTACAGGCAAAGAGAAAGGGATGGGGATCCTACATGAAATACCTGCTCTGGCAGAGTTTTTAGTTGAAGCTAGAACAGAATCTGCTGTTAAAAATGTATACTTAGTAGGGCATATCAAGCACAACACGATAACTATTGGAACCAATCAGAGGATTTTAGAAAATGACGGGAAGAGAGACTAGATAAACAATTTACAAGGTAACCATGGCACAATGTATGTATGTCTCCCAAGTCTGCAACCAAGTCTACAAGACTTAGGACTTTAGCTTGGAAGTGTTTGCATAAGTATTTTATACAGGTCTATATTATTTCAACGAATGCTTAAAATAGTGAATGTTCTTTAATCGACCCATTAAAGTCGAAATCCCTAAATATCGAACACATGGAACAGTGATTCTCTGATCCGTAAAAAAAAATAAATAAATCCAAACATAAAATAAAGTGGGGGGCTTTGCCCCTCACCCCCCAATGTGGGGGGCTGTGCCCCCACACCCCCCCCCTAATTAAATATACCGACTCCAGGATCATACTACATTGGAGAAACTGGCAAAGTCCAGAACACGGCCCAGTGATTTTTTCCCTGGGAAAAAAAAAATCACTGTTCTGCGTGTTTGGGATTTAGGGATTTTGACTTTATTGGGTCGATTAAACAGCATTTGCTGAAATAATTTAGACCTTTTTATACCCCAAGCAGACTCCAAAGAAGTTTACCTCAGGTAGATGGCAAATTTTGGAGGTGTGATGGGGAAGAAAGAGGTAACTGGGAACATATGTTTTATGAGTGTAATGAGTTAGCACACTTTAAAAATTCCCTACAGACTACTCTGTCGGAAATACTGGGCGAGCAAATGAGTGTAACTAAGGAAATTATTTTTTTAGCTGGGATATAGGGTCAGAATTGCCTAGACATAGCCAAGCTTGTTAAGTTTAATTGGTGACTGCCAATAAAAGCAATTACTAGAAGATGGAAATAAAATCTAAGCCAACCAGACTTGAAATATTGAATATTTAATAGAGACAAACAACAGGCGGTGGGATTTTTAGAACAAGGGAAGAGTAAATTACATAGAAAAAAATAGAAATTGTGGGAATAATACATGCAGAAAAATGTTTTGGAGGAGAATGAGGTTTAAGAGAAGGCAGGAATTTAATCATTTATGTAATGTTGTCTAGATTATAGGATATATAACATTGCATGTGATGTTTAATGCTTGTAAATGTGAACTTGGTAATCCGGTTTGATTACTTTTATATAAATGTAAGTCTGCCTATGTCACAAGTGCTAATTCAATTTTTTTTTTTAAGAAAGAAGAAAGAAAAAAAACAATATCTGCTGTATCATGAAATATGACTTCTTCAAATCTCAAAAGCTCCCAGACTAATAAAATAAAGTCTCAATCTGAAATAAGACCATCCTATCAATCTGTACGTTTAAGATGGCAATAGATGACTACTCTGAAGTTAGTGTAGATTTAACTAACACATTGTTCCTGTTTTGCAGGTTTACATTTTAAGGGGCAGCAGTGATTAGGTTGAATCACCTTAAGCTTTCCTCATTTACCTGTAAAACTCTTCCCAAATGAACTTACAAAGTAAACAAACTGTTTACCTTTGCTAATTACTTAAAACCTATGTTCAGCAAGAAGTGAAGTACTGGTACCATTTAGATGCTTTATTCCAAGATTCACAACCAGTTGAGATCATGCTGGTGTACAAAATATGTTTTTTCTTAATAGATAGTATTTAGTAGTAGTGACAATGTGCATGATTTAATATATCCTAATACTTTTTTCTTGGTCTAACATGCACTATACTCCTATTTTAAACTATTTTGCATCTAGGCTTTGATGGAAAAGGGAACCTTGTGGTCCAGCTTATTTACCTGAAGAGATCTGACAGGGCATGAAATGTGAGCTTAATTCCCCTTGCCTCTGTGTTTGCCTTATTTTGTGACAATGCCTAGGTGCTAGTTTTGTATACTCCCTTTCTTACAGAACTGGCAACTTATTATATGCACAGATTCATTTTGTATCTAAGTGTAAATAAAGATCACCAGTCTGTTCCCGGTAGCCAGAGCTCCTAGAGAACCCATTTGGGCTCCTAGGTTATCTAAAGTCATTACTTTTTTCTGGGTCACATTTAAAATTGGAGCCTTTATTTTCTTTATTGCTATAATGTTTTTTTGTAGTGGACATTGGAGAACTATAACACCTGGCTTATTAAGCAATATTTTTGGAAGGATTTATTGAATGGCATGCAGCCAAAACTTTTTGTAGTGAATTATTAAAACCTGTGTCGTGGTTGTCTAAAAACCTTATTTTACTTACTTACCTACTGGCAGTCTATAACCACAATTAAATAAATATAATCTTTACTCACATGAAAAGGAAGTGTGCTACTGTCATTCTGGAGGGACTTAAAAAGGTTAAGTAGGGGAAAGACTGGAAATACAACACTGTGGTAACTTAGTGTCCACGTCTGGAATTTGTGGACAGCAGGGTTGTGATTAACAACAGAGCCATAATGATAGAGTGATAAAGCTATCTGAAGATTGTGTAATGAAGTGTACCAAACCTGGTTTTCTTATTTTAACTTGGTTTTCAGAACAGTTAAATGGCAAAGTATTTATTTTATGGTTGCTGTTAAGAATTTGTTTGCCTAAAGAATGTTCTTTCCTGAGCTGAAATAATTTTTTCTGGAACATTTGCAAAAGTTATTTTGAAAGCAGCCTTTCACTGCTCATAATGTTTTTTAGACTTATTATGGTTTAGCAAAATAACTTTACAAGATGTTTCCCCTGCAAGCAGGGTGTATTAGCAGGCTGTATCAGTATGACATTTAATTTTCAAGTGAGTGTCATACTGTCATGCTGAAAACCTAGCCAGTAACTTAGTCCCCAGTCCACTAAATCCCTCTGCCTCTACACCCACTACCCAAACCACCTTCAAATGTCAACCAGTCTCAACTTCATTTATCCTTACTCTAATTAGAAAACCAAAACCAACTACCCTTGTCACAGATCTCCTACCAGCAGACTACCTCCTTACTCTAATTAGAAAACCAAAACCAACTACCCTTGCTGCAGATCTTCTACCAGCAGACTACCTACAAAAAGCAGCAGATGCTGTTAGCCTACCATATATCCATTATGATCAACCAATCCATATCTGAAGCTACCATTCCCACTACCTGGAAAGTATCACATATCATTCCAATCCACAAGGGAGGCAGTTGCACTGACATCTCAAACTACAGACCCATAGCAATACTCTCTCCTATAGCCAAAATCCTAGAAAAATGTATCCAAAAACAACTCCTAGCCTATCTTCTTGATAACAATCACCTGTCAAACTCTCAACATGGCTTCAGACCAAACCACAGTATCACCACTGCCATACTGTCCTTCACCAATGCCATAAATCACAACCGTAATAGCAATAAACTCTCCTCAGCCATCTTCCTAGATCTTTCCAAAGCTTTCGACATGGTAAACCACCAACTTCTCCTGCAAACCATAGAAACAATCTCCCTAGACACCCATGCTATACAATGGTTTAAGTCATATCTGGGAGGTAGACAACAGGCAGTCTTGTGGAAAGACAACCTATCTATCCTCTTACCTATAACTCTTGGAGTCCCCCAAGGATCCATCTTAGGGCCCCTCTTATTTTCCATTTTCATTAATGACTTGCATAGAGTAATACCAGACACTACCTGTATCCAATACACATATGACTCAACCCTGATCTGCTCTGCCACAACCCCAGAAGAACTACTGACACTATCTCAAAACACATTTACCATGGTTGAAAATTGGCTCCTCTATTGCTGTCTAATATTAAACCCCAAAAATAACAAACTGCTGCTGTTCTCCCCATCTCGTAAGACCTCCTCTCTAACCTTCTCCATTACATCTAACAATGGCACTATTATCTCACCAGACCCCTCAACCAAACTACTAGGAGTCATAGTCGACAACAACCTAAAGTTTGATCTGCATATCGACCACACCATCAAAACAGTAAATAAAAAACTTGGCTCTCTACATAGAATCAAACCTTTCCTCCCCTTGCCAGAACTGTTCTTGCTCGCACTCATCTCCTATCCACACTTCTCTACGCCTCCCTGCTATTCACCAACCTGAATAAAACCTTCCTGAACAAGCTCACAACCTGCTATAAGCACATTACCAGATTTGCCACCGTCTCTGCCTATAGGACCCAGTCATTGCCACAATCTCAAACTACTAAGCTGGCTTGAACTACCTAACCTTCTACTAACCAAACAACTAATAATCGCCCACAAGATTCTTTATCAGCCCAAATGGACACCTGATCTTAAAACACTCATTACCCCCTACCATAACCTTAAAACTCTCCGATCCTCTAACAAAATATTAGCTTTCACCTTTAAAGCAAACTCAGTTGGGAAGATCTGTTTATGAACTCAGTTGGTAAAGTCTGGAACTCTCTCCCTACAGAACTAACCTTACAACCCTCTCCAACCCAATTTAAAAAGAACTTTACTCGATACTTCACTTTGCGATGGCTCTGTCCTTGCTCTACCCCTGACTAATTCCCCACACTTTACTACTGTTCACCCAACTAGGGTCTCTTAGCAGTGTCTCTGAATTCTACCTATATTACTCTGTACTGCCATGTGATTAAGTGAAATCTAGAACGTATATTATGTAACACAATTATATATGCACCTCTTGATTGTTGGCCTGGGAACTTCGAAAATGACCTTCAAATACATTGTATAACCTCTATTCTTGAATTACTCTTATAATGGAATGATTTCATTATGTAAAAAATTGTCTGGTTTCATTATGTAATTATGAAAATATTTCTCTGGATTGTATTTCTCTATTATATTTTACAGTGTATTATGTTGTCTGTCTTATGTCTACTGTATGGAGCTTTTCTTCCCGAGCCTCCACTGAAAATGGACATATATCCAGTCGAACCTTCCCGGTTAACAAATGTAAAATAAATAAATAAATATAATTATTTTGTATATGCTTACAAAAAATGGTATTTTCTGATGCAGCATATCAAGTCTCAACAGTGATGTTTTGTGCATTGTTTTCTACTTGCTGACATACAAGACATACATCCTGTAAGCTAAAAAGTAAAGTCAGTTTTGAGGGGGAATGTTTTATGAATTAGGAGCACCTCATTTTATCTTCTAGTGTTCGATTTTTCTTTTCAGTATACATGACAAATATGCATTCTCTTCTGTAAAAAAACAATTTTTCCACTGCTGAAGGTGTATTACTTACAACACCATATCATTTAAATGTGGGATAAAGGAAATCACAAATTGAATCAAAGGGGTACAAATGGAATAGTAAGGAAGGCAAAATAACATCTATTTGATGTGTTGTTAACTGTCTAGCTGTCCATCAAAAGATTTTATATTATGAGAATATTTGTGTGTTACATATTTGTGATATTTGGGATATCTGTATCTATCCTTGAGCCCTCTTAATACTTCATTAATCCAGTATATTACTAATTAACTAAATCCCTCTAGGACCTCCCCAACCAACAATATCCCTTTCACCATATAATCCATCTTTCTGTATACTAATGTTTACCTCTTCCATACTCAGATTACCTTCCATCAACACCATCCATCTTTTTCTGCTACTTTTCCACCTCTTCAATCCTAACCTGATGCTTTCTACATACTTTTAATTCATTAATATTTAGCATTGTCATTAGTTTAAAATGACCAACTTTTTTCACCACCGCCTGCCTTATGACACTGTTCATCTTCAGATGTACTAATGTCATGTGTATATTTAGCTTGCAGTGGTTAATTTGTCATATTTATTGTACTGCTGTCTTTTCATTAATGCACATTTCTTACAATCATCCTGGTAATTACTTCCAGGTCCACTCTAAAAATTAAAAACAAACATACACACACACTCACACATATAGATAAAGATATAGATATATAGATAGATAGGCAGAGGGGGTGGTATTATGGTTTAGGTGTTTACCTTATAGTTACAAGGTACAGTGGTGTATAATGCCAACTGTACAGATAGCCAACAGTAAAAATGTTGATGGTATGTTCCATCGAGAGAGGTGAGTGAGGTCTGATGGGGATAAAAGTGCTTGTGTGTGTGTGTTTGAGAGTTAGGGTTAGGGTCAGAGATAGGTGAGGGAAAAGGTTATGGACATTTTGTGTGAGTCTGTGTTTTTAGGGTTATGATAAGGTTAGGTAAGGGAATAAATCTAGTGTTGGTATTATGAGTCTGTGAGTGTTTATGTGTCCTAGTGTGTCTTGTGTCATGACAGCGTTACAGGAAGTTTTTTTAAAGGAAGGTGTAGGGGTAGGGTGGGGGAAACAGGCAGGATTAGGGTTAGCAGCCATTACTAAGGTGCGCTCTCCTTATGGGGGAGTTTTAGTGTGAAGAGCAGGAAAGGAAACAGTTTTCCTTTCTCAATATTTTGTAGATTCGATATTTAGGGAATTCGATATTACGGACTTCTGAACTTCTTAATGCCAGCATTTTACATTCAACATTACGTATGTTCAGTCATACATAATATAACCACATATGCGTATATATTACAATGCTGTGTATGGAAGAAGGTGTAAAATGTCTTTAAAAATGGTGTGTGTGTGTGTGTGTGTATGTGTGTGTGTGTGTGTGTGTGTGTGTGTGTGTGTGTGTGTGTGTGTGTGTGTGTGTGTGTGGAAAAACATGCCTTTAAAAGTGTACAGAGGTATTTGCACTGATAAAATTCTCACAGCATTTTAGCCAGACAATCAGTTGTATTAGTCAATGGAAAGTCAGTTGCCTATTTAGTACCATATAAAGGAGGTTGCATGTTCAAGACAAACCAAGAAGTTGAGTCCTCATACAGGGGTGCATCATGTGGTCAGAGTATAAGTTCTGACCAAAAGATTCATAGAGTGTGACAGCCCAATCAATGTTTATTGTGAAAGTAGCCTGCGTTACACTGAGGTGAAGATTTTATATGTTTGATAAAGCTGACAGGAAGGCCTGACAGATACTATAACTGTAATTACTATTTCATTAGCCTTTGTCTGGAAAAGCTGTTTGTGGACTAGTTTCTATGGACTATAAGGCCCCATATGCAGGTACTGTTTATAGTGTTTAGAAACTGTATCAACCTGAGAGTGCTAATGTTTTCATTATCTCATTTATTTGTAAGGAATAAAACTTTGTGTCTTAGGTACTTCTTAAGATATACACTGGACAATAATGTAGACATTTTGGCCAGGGACATGCATTATCCCTCTGCTGCCAAGTCTGTGAACTCTATTTTTTTTGTTTAAACTTCTCTTTAAATCACAATATCAATTTATGTACAACACAATCCACATGCATGGTGCATTTCAATCTTCTACTGGTAGCTGGAGGTTGATCCATTAATTTATCCTTTATGTACCATCCATTCAACTTAATATCAGTAGTAACATTATATCACCTCTTTTCTTCATGCCTTACTTTATTGTAACTAAAACATTAAATACTTTTCCTTTCAATGTTTCATTATTCTTAATATTCAAATAATTCTAATGCATTTGTGATTTTTTATTATTAGCAAATTATAGTGTTATTTTGACAACTTTCCACCTTTTAGTTTCCCTTTAACCATATCATTCTAACTTCTACTCCTCCTCCTCCTCCAACTCTTTGCCGATGGGGAGCTAACTACTTAAAAATGATCATGATTTTCATGTCTTTCTACACATTTTCAGTCTTCCTCCTATTTGAACTTGGTCCCAGTATTTAACTTTTTCCTATCTCTGTGTTAATGTTTGCTGCACTATCTCTTCCTTCATTCTACAAATAAGTACTAATCTTATTCTCCAGTTATCACC
Organism: Protopterus annectens; assembly: GCF_019279795.1. NCBI lineage: Eukaryota > Metazoa > Chordata > Ceratodontiformes > Protopteridae > Protopterus > Protopterus annectens. Next base: position 14,653,665 of record NC_056751.1, read on the forward strand.
TCCTCCATCCTACCATATTTTTGAATTTCTGCTTTCATTCCCTTTATCCACTGCATTTCTAGTTATTCTATGGGTGTCTTTAAAATGAGTTCCATTATGCCCTTACCTTCTTGAAGTTTATTTTCCCTCTGTATAATCACTGCTTCCAATTTGTTTATGTTCAACATCTGTTATTCTTAATATAGTTGTTATCAACCAGAGTTGTAGGAATTCCTTAACATCTGGAGATCCAACACCCCCCTTTATCTTTTGTCTTTATTAGTCTCTCCCGGGCGACTCTAGCTTTTTTCTCACTCCATACAAAGTCACTGCTATCTGCTTTAACTGTTTCAGAAGTTCATTGTCTGTTATTTTTCCAGAATGCTTGGCCTAGGTAAATAAATTGCAGAATTGTACACATTTTTAATGCTTATATTCCCTGATCAGTATCTAAATTTATTGTTATCCATTTTCTTCTTTGCATTTTCAGCTTTTGATATACTTTTTCATATGTGTTTTAATGTCTCCTAGAATGTCCCCCACAATGCTATTCCTAGGTTCTTGATCTTACCTACTATCGTACAGTCTATTTCTCCCTCATCTTCTTCCTCCAGTTTTCTATTCACCATCAAAATCTATTTATTTTATATGCCAATCTTTTCCCAAATTACTGCTCGTTATCTGAGAACTTCTTTGTATCTGTGTTGTGTTAATGTAATTAATACATTATCTGCTTATAATGAAATGTTCTTTTCCCCTGTACCCCATTTATATCCACTTATATCACTATTCCATGTTATTTCTGCCAGAGGTTCTATGTACAATGCAAACAAATAGAGGTTAGAAAAGACAGCTTTGTCTCATGCCCCTTTCTACTATATCAGTACCTGATAACCTAGTTATTATTTTTATTCTGGCTTGAGCCCCTTCATAGAATTTCTTAATTAGTTCTGTCCATTTTTGGGGGAATCCACCTTTTCTAAGGGCTTTCAATAAGTAGCTTCGGCTCACTCTGTATCTAGTGATATTATTGGCATTTCTTCCCTTGTTTCCTGTGCCTCATTTATCACCAAAAGGGTTCTTATTACACTGTCACTTGTCCTTCTTCCCCCTACAAAGCCTGTCTGGTATCCATGTATAATTAATGGTAACAGGCTCCCTAATCTTTCAGAATGTATCATAATAATAAAGCATTTATAATCATGATTATGCACTGAGATTGGTCTACATGAGGCTGTCCATCTTAAGTCTTTTCCCTGCCTCCCCCAATGACTTAGGAATCTGTTGTCCTTCTGGTATGCTATTAAAAAGATTCAATCATCTGTCAAAAATCTCTCTTTTCTAGATCTCCCAAAATTCTTTTGATATACCGTCACTACCTGGCGATTTTTGTTCCATGCCTTCTCTATCTCATCCTTCCTCATCTTCTCTACCAATGTCTTCTGTTCTTCCTCATCTCTGGCAATCTCCCTTCTCCATTAGTATCTCCTTCCTCTTCTGATTTATAAAGCCTCTGCAATACTCCTAAAACTCATGTAATATTTCCTATTTTGGGACTCTGCCCCCCCCCCCCCATCTTTCCCTTTGTATCTCTATTAGCTATTTTCTTAACTGCTCACATTTTTGATTGACTTTCCATTTTCTATCAGCAGTCTTACAATTTCTTCCATAATGGTGTCTTTGTCTTGATTCTATTTATCCACTGTTTCCTGTTTATACCTCTTTAATGTTGCTATTACTATCTCTGCCAATTTATTTTTATCTTTTTCACATTTCATTTTATGTCTGGGTATCCTCCAGTGTCTTTCAAACTCCCTTTCCCTTTGCCCTCCTATTGTTAACCCTATTAATGCATGATCTGACAATGTTATTGGATCTGTCTTCAGTTCTCTTACCCAGTCTTCACTCTCTCTTATTATGTATCCCCTATCAACTCTTGACCTGGTTTTCTGTCTTGCCCTATAGCACACATACTGACTTCAACTCACTCTGACTGAGCTGGCCTGAATATTTGTAAAAATTCTTTGAGAAACCTCCCCTCCTTTGTTAATTTTCTTATTCTTGACACCCTTTCTGCTGCTTCTTTTTCAACCATTATATTCCATTATCCTATATATATTGTAACCTCATTCCAGAATCTCACTGCCACTGTCAAAATACTGCTTATTTCTTTTATTTTGCTTTAGGTGCATATATACTGTCATTAACAAAAACTTTGATTCCTTCTATCTTCCTTTTCACCTGCATACCTTCCCTTTTTATCTCCCTTCTATCAACAAGTGACATGACCTCTTTAATTATATAATCACTGCACGTTGCCTCCTATTCTCCAAAAGGAATTGTCCACTTCATTATATCCTGCCTGTATATTTTTATGCTCTGCTTTAGCAAGATGGATTTCCTATATTGTTAATATCTCCAGAGTCTATATTAAATCAGTGAATGCTTAAAAAAGTTAACGCTGATTTATCGACCCCATGTAAGTGAAAGCTTACAATCCCAAACACTTAGAACAGCAATTTTTTTCCCAGGGGAAAAAAATCGCTGTTCCAAAAAAGACAAAAAAAAACAAAAAAACTTTAAAACATTACATAAAGTGGGGGGCTTTGCCCCCCACACCCTCCCAACGTCAGGGACTGTGTCCCCCACACCACCCCTACTTAAATATACCAACTCCAAGATCACACTACAGTGATGAAAACGGCAAAATAATGAAGGCAGACAAGCGATTTCTTTCCCAGGGAAAGAATTTGCTTATATGCCGTTTTAGTATTTTGCTGTTTCGTGCTTTCAAGTTCGATCAAGACGCATTCAAAAGAATGTGTCTTCGATCATATAATAGGGAACCTATCTCCACCTGCTCAAATGTTGTAATATTCTCTCTTTGCCCTATTTCACAGTCCATTTACATTCCAGGCTTTAATCCATATTCACACCACACCCATTTGCACCATTATTTTTATTTTCTCTCCACTTTTATCCAGCCAGTTCTCTTTCCTTTCTCTCATTCTTGGTTGCTTAACTTATTTTCATGGATTCATAGGTAGGTACTAGGCTATCGGCCCAACAACATAGGTAAGGCTAGCCAACAAGGTTCCCTGGCTTACTTCACCCAAGAAAGTTATTTTCCTGTGCCCCTGTTGAGCAGAGACACAGAAGTGATCCCAGGGGTGTATTTCCTATTTCCCATCCACTCATCAAGATTTTTCTTGATGAGTGCTAATGAAGAACTTTGCTTGACATAGATGGGTAGCCTGTTCCATAATATGGGAAGTCTCTGCGACAGGAATCTATCCCTCCAGCATGTCCTGTTTATTGTGGTGACAAGGTTTAGGTCCCTAGAGCATGTAGCTCAGAGTGATTGGGATTTCTTTAGGTGTAGCATGTCCAACAGCTCTGGGTTTGACATAGCTTTGTATGTTAGGCAGAGATCACCTCAGAGTAGGTGATATGCTATGGAGTAAACCTGGAGTTTTTTGAGACGGTCAGTGTAGGGCATCTGTTTGAGGCTAGTAATCCTCTTTGTGAGGTACGTCTGTGGCCTTTCCAGCTGCTGCAGATGTCTTGTGAGGTACATTCCAAAAGGGGCATTGTACTCTATAATGGGTCTAATGAGTGTTGAGTAGAGGGGAACAATTACCTCTTTTTTCCTGGATGAGAACCCTTTTGTGATGAAGTGTGTCACGTAGAAGGATTTTCTGACTACTGTGGCGATGTGAATATCAAAGGAGAGACTACTGTCCACCTGGGTCCCAAGGTCTCTTATCACACATTCAGCTTTAAGTAGACTGTCACCTATGTGGTAGTTCATGGGTACAGAGTTTTTATCAAAGGGGATAACAATGCACTTTTTGGCATTGAACTTGAGGCCATGGCTCTGACACCAGGCATCTGCCTCAGTGAGGCCCTTCTGTAGGATGTCCACGTCATTTGGGGCCGACTATGGCTCCTAGTTTGCAGTCATCTGTGAACTTCATTAGCCAAAGGCTTTCTATGTTAGCCTGTACTTCATAGAAGTAGATACCAAACAGGAGAGATCCCAGGGCTGAACCCTGTGGTACTCCACTTGTCACTGGTTTGAAGTCAGATTTGGAGTCTGCAACTTTTACAGTGTGGGTTCTGTCAGTGAGCCAGTTGGCAACCCATCTTGTGATGTAGGGATTTATACCTAGGTTAGTGAGTTTAGCTATAATTCCAAAATGGCGGATGGTGTCGAAAGCCTTGGCAAGGTCAAGATAGGCTGTGTGAACCACCTTGCCCTCGTCTACGGCTTTGGTGACTACCTCAAAGAAGTCGATCAAGTTCAGGAGGCATGATCTGCCTTTCACAAACCTGAACTGGGTGGGATCCAGAGTTTGGAGGTTACCAATGTCTTTGTTTATGAGTTCCATGATGATATGTCTCATGGCCTTACAGACCAGTCTCATCAGGCTAATAGGGCAATAGTTCCTGGGATCAGTGGTGGCTCTCCCTTTGTGGAGTGGGATAACTGTTGCTGTGTGCCATTCAGTGAGCACAAAGCCTGACATGAGGCTATGATTGAACATGGTGCTTAGGTGGGGAACCAGTTTGTTCTGAAGTTTTTTTGTGAGGAGTGTTTAAATCTTAGGAATATGTTTATTGCAAGGGGTTACCCTGATAGTTTGTTGGATGAATTGATTCAAGAAGTGACCGATAAACGTCTGGACAAGGTGTATACACCTTTGTTACCTGGAGTAGTTTACAAAGGTGCAAATACAATAATTCCAGTGAATACCAGTATTTGCACTGATACAGTGGCGATTGGCAGTACAAATGGTATTAATAATGTTGACTTTGTTGAGCAACCTGATGTAATTATTGATAAGAATATATCTTCAGCTTGCGAGACAGCTTTTGAGGTAGTTGATGAGTCTTCCTTAACATGTGCATTCATTACCACTTTCAATTTGAACAGTGGTTTATGTAAGGATATTATTTTTAAAAATTGGGAAATGTTCAAAATGTACCCTGATATTTATAAAAAAGTGGGGTATCAACCCCGTGTGGTTTATAAGAGGGGTAAAAATATGAAAAACATTTTGGAAGTAAAATCTTCTGGACTGGTGTGTAATGCAGGCATGCACAAATGCCAGAGTTGCAATTATTGCAAATACATTGAGGAAGGGACACATTTTAGTATATGCAATTACACACATAAGATAGCTTTCAAATTGAATTGCAATACAACATACGTGATATACTTGGCTAGATGTAAATCATGCCCAGCCTTCTACATAGGTAAAACTGTGAGAAGGCTGAGGGAACGTATATATGAACATACATATGCTATTAAAAAGTTAAAAACGGAGAATGCTCTAGCCAAGCATATTAGTGTTTACCCCAACCACAGTTTTAAATTTATGGCGATAGACCATATACCTATAGATCAGAGAGGAGGTCCTAGACCATTAAAATTAGAAGAAGCAGAGTTAATTTGGCAGGTGAGACTGTATGCTTATAGGTATCCTGGATTAAATGACACTTGCTCAATTGCAAGTATTTTGAAATTGAAAAATCTTATAAGATGATATTATTATTGTATATGTATCCTTTGTATATATACATATATATAATTTTTATTTTTTATTTTTTATTTATTTTTGTATTTAGGTTTAATATAATACATTTTTCAGTTATATTAATTTAGTTTTCATGTTATGTAGGTTTAAATATTTATGGTTACAGTATTGTTTACTTATTTATTAGTGAAAGTAAGTTGATGCAGGCTGCTCCCCAGTGTTTTAAAAATTTGTAAAAATTTGTAAAATATTTTCAACACTTAATTAATTAATTTAGTTAATTGAATAATTGTGACTGTATATAAATGTTGTTGTAACTTGTTGTGTCATTTCCTTTGAAAAAGGCAAGCATTGGGCTTGTCGAAAAGCGCTTTGGTTACTTGCTAGTAAAGATTGGTTTTATACTTTAAGGTCGCTGTTTTACGTTTGTTTTTGATTTATTTATTATTAGTTTGCTTGCCGTTCTGTTTTTCGTTGTATTATGGCATCTCGTAAAACTAGCGTACCGGATTCTTTTGTACCGGAAGATACTCCGGCTATTTTTAAACAAAACACACCTGCTGTTGTTACTGCCGACTTATTGGATGTAGAGAAACACCCGGTCGTCGGTAACATACTGGATAATATTAATCAGAAGTTGGAGAGCCTGCACCAAAGATTAAACATGATTGATGCTGAAAACCGTGAAAATCGTGAGTTCCGTGAAACATATACTAAAACTGTTGAATCAATTCAATTAAAACTTCGGCAAGATGTGAATAACCTTACTAGAGGGCCAATATGTTCTAATAACTACCAGACTTCATTAATTCATTCTGGCGTACAGTTACGTAATTACGATGGTGACAAGTCTGTAGTAGGAACTGACGTGCCTGCTCCTACTCGTGATGTGCGACAAAGCAACTCCCCTAGTCCTTGTGGGTTAACTAACGCAAACGAAGAACCTACTCTACAAGGTACATCTAATTGTGATGGAGTCGTTATTAATTCCAACGTGTGTCCTATGGAATTGGCGGATGGCGAAATGGACGGATTACAAACAACTCAAGTATTGCAGCCAGCCCAGCCGTCCCATAAAACGCAGATACTTCGCTTACAGCAAACAACGCAGATATTACAGCCACCACAGACTGACCGTGTTGTCTTCCAGCCACACTATTTAACGACTCCACTACTTGCAGAACAACAAGGTAATAACAATAACTGTGCTGGTATTATTAAACCAGTCTGGCTTAACAATTTGTTTTGCTTATCTGAAACAGTTAATTCCAATGTACCAGTTAGTACAAGTCAAGACCCATTGGTTAACAGTGGCAACAACCCGAGTAATGAGAGCATTGCTTGTAGATTGAAAGTATTTGATGCCTGCCTCTTAAAACTTAAAAAGTTACAACTTGAAGTGGCTTACTTCAATGAGTGTTTGGCACGAAAAATTATACCTAAAGGGTTGAGGCGTTCGTCCTATCCAACTGGACTTGAGGCTGGGTCTGCTTTCCACTTGGAACTAGTTACATTGTTTGACAATCAGGGTTTGGAATTATTGTCTTTGTTTATTAAGCATTATAATTGTTGGATAGACGAATTATCTCAGCACATGTTACTGTTGAATAATTCAATATCTACTGATATTCAATTTAATAGATACAGGTTCGTATACGAACGGACTTTTGACAGTATTGACGACCATATGTCTAAGTTATACCAGCAAAAATTAAAAAAACTGAGTAGGGATTCGGAAGCATATAGAACTGGTGTGGCTTATCCCAAGCCACCTAATGGACAGGTTTGGAGAAACGGACTGTTCCAGTTTGGTTCCAACACTAATTCTGTTAATAATGTTGAAACAGTACCATCAGAGTTTCATGAAACTGGTAATACAGGTACGATTGACGGTATGCACAGTTGTGGTGAGCGGCTCGATGACCGTAATCCTAACAATGCACACACCAGTACGCCTTGGAGCCAGAGATTAAGGAGCAGTAACAATTTTCATACAAGAAGTAATTCCAACAATATGAATCAGCGTGTCACTCCAGTTCCTGCCCCTCCTGCTTCTACCTCTTCTTCTTCTTCTTTTTTAGGTACCAGACCCAAGAACAAGGGTCAATACCAACAGAGATTTATACCGAGGTGGGCCAACAATTAGTAAAATCTGGTCAGTTTACCCACGATTCTTCCGATAAGGAAGGAGTTTCTGTTGGTGATGATTCTTCTATTGACAATGACTTATGTAATGGTTGTTATTTTGACGCTGGGACATTGTACAATAGTTTTGATCTGAGCATGTTGGAGGACACCACTATTCAACCGAATAACAAGTTTTTGCCTCTTGCTGGTATCATCAAAAATGACTCTGGTGATTTTAGCCTGTATAATTTCAGTGACGTTCATTTTGACAACGAGATGCTTTCATTGTTCTCTAAAGGGTTTAGTTTTGTACCATCTAAATTTATTAATATTGTTAACACAATTTTAGACGTTAAGCTATTTGTGAGGAAATTGAATTTCAAGATACTACTTGGTGACCATGTAGATTCTGTGGCATCTCATTTACATGTTCCCAGTACCTTCAACCCCCCTTTACACCCTGTGTTAGAGATGTTTGAGAGGTGTTGCGAGCTAGATCTGAGGTATATGGCCAATAACACCGTTCATAATTATGGCTCTACCAACATAAGCAAATGTGAGAGAGATCTCATTGAATTTTTAGGCACCCAAAATTTAAGGTTTTGTAAACCAGACAAGGGGGGTGGATTAGTGGTGTTTACGAATGCTGATTATGAGAACAGGATGTACGAAGTGTTAAAATCTAACAAGTATGACTTGAGTTCTAGATCTGAAGTCAATTGTGCCTATAAGTTGATTAATGACACCATTGAGGATTTGTTCATTGAGAACAAAATTGATTTGAAGACGCATGATTATTTAATTACATCTTATCCTAAATTTTCATGCGTCTTCGGTATTCCCAAAATACATAAATGCATTGACAATCCCCCATTGAGGTTATTGGTGGATAGTAGGGGCACGCCAACATATACATGTGCGAAACTGATTGATTCTATCCTCCAGAAATACGTTTTGAAAGAGGCACAGATCTGTAAGGACTCATGGTCTTATTTGGAAACTATCAGGGCGATCACTTTTGACACAGATATGAATTTTATCACAATAGATGTTAAGGATCTATATAGTAGTATACCCCAAGATATAGCTTTAGAATGGGTTAGCCTTATGATGAAGAAATATAATGCTCCAGATAGTGAGATAGATTTGGTAACAACACTTGGTGATCTGGTGTTGTCTTACAATTTCTTCATATTTTGTGATGATTTTTTCAAACAGAAAGTAGGCGTAGCCATGGGGTCGCCATGTGGGGGCAGTATAGCGAACTTGGTTATGGCCTACTGGGAGTCTAACTACGTGTTTTCGACCACAAATCCTTATTATGAGAAAATCATATTATACACGCGTTTTTTAGACGATATATTTATTCTTTCGTGCATCACAGAAAATGAAGCTTCTATGTTGGTAAACTACCTAAATGGTAGTACTAATTTTCTGGAATTTACATACACTTTCTCCACTGAAAGTATTGCATATTTAGATGTATGGTTGCAAAAAGATTTTGAGCATAATTGCTTTATTTCTAAGATACACCGCAAGAAGACATATTCAAATACTTTCTTGCACTTTACCAGTTGTCATCCCTTCTCCCAAAAAAGATCTGTGGTTAAGGGACAACTGGTACGTGCTGCGAGAATGATCACCTTGTATGATGATTTTTGTGAGGAGTGTTTAAATCTTAGGAATATGTTTATTGCAAGGGGTTACCCTGATAGTTTGTTGGATGAATTGATTCAAGAAGTGACCGATAAACGTCTGGACAAGGTGTATACACCTTTGTTACCTGGAGTAGTTTACAAAGGTGCAAATACAATAATTCCAGTGAATACCAGTATTTGCACTGATACAGTGGCGATTGGCAGTACAAATGGTATTAATAATGTTGACTTTGTTGAGCAACCTGATGTAATTATTGATAAGAATATATCTTCAGCTTAGACAGCTTTTGAGGTAGTTGATGAGTCTTCCTTAACATGTGCATTCATTACCACTTTCAATTTGAACAGTGGTTTATGTAAGGATATTATTTTTAAAATTGGGAAATGTTCAAAATGTACCCTGATATTTATAAAAAGTGGGGTATCAACCCGTGTGGTTTATAAGAGGAGTAAAAATATGAAAAACATTTTGGAAGTAAAATCTTCTGGACTGGTGTGTAATGCAGGCATGCACAAATGCCAGAGTTGCAATTATTGCAAATACATTGAGGAAGGGACACATTTTAGTATATGCAATTACACACATAAGATAGCTTTCAAATTGAATTGCAATACAACATACGTGATATACTTGGCTAGATGTAAATCATGCCCAGCCTTCTACATAGGTAAAACTGTGAGAAGGCTGAGGGAACGTATATATGAACATACATATGCTATTAAAAAGTTAAAAACGGAGAATGCTCTAGCCAAGCATATTAGTGTTTACCCCAACCACAGTTTTAAATTTATGGCGATAGACCATATACCTATAGATCAGAGAGGAGGTCCTAGACCATTAAAATTAGAAGAAGCAGAGTTAATTTGGCAGGTGAGACTGTATGCTTATAGGTATCCTGGATTAAATGACACTTGCTCAATTGCAAGTATTTTGAAATTGAAAAATCTTATAAGATGATATTATTATTGTATATGTATCCTTTGTATATATACATATATATAATTTTTTATTTTTTATTTTTTATTTATTTTTGTATTTAGGTTTAATATAATACATTTTTCAGTTATATTAATTTAGTTTTCATGTTATGTAGGTTTAAATATTTATGGTTACAGTATTGTTTACTTATTTATTAGTGAAAGTAAGTTGATGCAGGCTGCTCCCCAGTGTTTTAAAAATTTGTAAAAATTTGTAAAATATTTTCAACACTTAATTAATTAATTTAGTTAATTGAATAATTGTGACTGTATATAAATGTTGTTGTAACTTGTTGTGTCATTTCCTTTGAAGAAGGCAAGCATTGGGCTTGTCGAAAAGCGCTTTGGTTACTTGCTAGTAAAGATTGGTTTTATACTTTAAGGTCGCTGTTTTACGTTTGTTTTTGATTTATTTATTATTGTTCTGAAGTTTGTGTAAAACGAAGCCTGGGATGTTGTCCAGTCCCATGGATGCTGTGTGTTTGGCTTTAGAGACTGCAGCTTTTACCTGCGTAGTTGTGATTTCAGGGACTCTGCATCCTTCCTGTATAGATATGGGCCCTTTAGCGGGTGAGAGGGGGGTAAAGTTAGCACTGAACCTATCTGCCAGAATGTTGGCAATATCAGTTGGTTCTGCAATTTTCATGCCATTGTGCTGTACCCCAGAGCAGATCTGGGTGTTGCCATTGAGATTCTTGACATAGCTATAGAATGCTTTGTTGTTGTCCCTAGAATCAGTGATGATTTTGTTTTCGTAGCTAGCTTTGGAGGATCTTATAAGGGATCTCAGCTTCTTACTGAGACTGACCAGGGAGCTCCTCCACTCATGGGATTTTACTCTCTTTTTCAACAGTTTCTTCCTTCTGTGTTAGAGTTTGTTTATGGCAGGGGGCCACCAGATTGGCTTCCTTTTTTGGAGGATAGCGTTGTGGTTCTGTTTGGGATAGCACGATCCATGCACTCGTGCAAGTGCTTATAGAGTGCATTTGTGTAGCATTCAGCAGTTGTAACTGTATTGTCCATCTGGATGGGTGTCATGAAGTTCGCCACTTCTGTCTTAAGAAGTATGAAGTTGGCTTTGGAGAAAATTTTTACCATGGTTTCCTTAATGGGAGGTGGGGGCAGGATGTGGATATCTAGGGTGATTAGCTTATGGTTGGATCTGAGCAATGAGGAGTTGACTTCAGGTGTGGAACACCGGTCAGTCATGTTGGTAATGACTAGGTCTAGGATATTGTTGCCCCTGGTGGGGGTGTGGATAAGTTGATCCAGGGCATTGTCATTTATTAATTCCAGAAAGCGTTGAGCAAAGGAGTTGGTGCATGAGTAGTTTTCCCAGCTAATGGTGGGGTAGTTTTAATATTTTCCAGTATATCAAAAAAAGAGGAGTGGGAATCTTGGGGCATGGTGGGGGATCTGTAGCAAGTTATAATTTGGATTGCAGTTTTGCCCAGAGTTAGTTGCACTTGGATAACCTCAGATGCATTATGCTGAGCAACTAGCCTGGAGGTGAGGAAATCCTTAATGAATATGAACACACCTCCGCCTTTGGTGTTCCGGTCTAGGTCAGGTGGCCAAAAAGTGTGGTATGAGTTATAGCCTGGTAATGCAGGGTTGCTCTCTGTAGCCTTGAACCAGGTTTCAGTCACTGCACAGATATCAATGTTCTCCATTTTAAGGAGTGCCTTGAGGAGTGCATTTTGAGATTTAGATGTCTAGCATTGAGCAGCATTACCCGCAGTTTTTGCTTGCCTGTTCCTGTTACAGTGGTGAATTTGTCATTTGAACCTTGTCTAAAAAAGGCAGTATAGTGGTGGCAAAAGCCTTAGTCAGTATCTGGAATCCCAGGGGTGACAGGTGCAGGCCATCTCTGGCAAAGCATCATGGTCTGTCGACCATGTTGTTCCAGGCAGACAGATACTGGATCCCCTTAGAATGACACCAGAAGCTTAGCCAATTTATGAAGTCAATCATTTTGTCCTTGTACTGTGATATCATTCTGGGTGATGCCAGGATGCTACTCAGGGCTAGGGTCATACCTGCCTGGGCTACAAGATCAGAGAGCTCTTCCATGTCTCTTTTCATGTAGTTCAGGGAGGTATGTCTCAGGTCATTCACACCAACATGGACAATGGCAAAGTCATATTTGTACTTGTTGTGGAATGACCTGAGTGCGTGGGTTATGTGGCGGATCCTGGCACCTGACAGACAGCTGACAGTAACCATCTCCTTGTTTAGCCTGGTGAGTGGGACATCAGTGTGCCTGACTATAGAGTCACCTATAACCAGTGTGTTGGGTATGTTGTTTTGCCTTATGGGCTGTGGTTGAGTGGCACACTGAGTTTGTGGGCTATGTGTCATTTGGGTTGTGTTGGGGGGGGGTGGAGGTTGCTTGTGTTTCTGCTTTGGAGGTCTCTGTTGCTTGAGCAGATTATTATTGAGAGCCTGTGTGAATGTTTTTGTGTTTCTATGTGTGGATTTTGGTGGTGTAGGTTTAGTGGGACTATGTGATGAGTGTGGTGTGGTGCAAGTGTTTACCTTCTCCTCTTGACTGTCAAGTTCAGTCTTGGTTGGAGAGAGCTTTACCTCCAGTTTGGCTAGATAAGTGCATCTCTCACAGGTTGTAGTGTTGGGTGGTAGGAGGACAGAGTTGTCTATGTCCATGAGGCAATTGCTACATTGCCCCAAGATGCCCATATTCATCAGATAGACAGAAGAGAACACTGAGAGTTGATCCTTGGATATGCCTGAATAAAAAACTATTTTCCTCTAGACAAGTGAGGAAAGTGAGTACAAGAGCTGTTTTTCCTCTAAGCAAGTGAGGAAAGTAAGTACAAAAACTGTTTTCCTCTAGGTAATGAGGAAGGTTGAGTGCTGTAATAATTTGTAGCTTATGTAGTGCTTACAACAAGTTCTGAATAAGTGCTGAGCATGAATAAACAATTTCAAGTGCTAAAACTAAGAATCTGTATCTGAACTAGACTAGTTATAGGAAAGAAACAAGTGCAAATGCAGGCTTTTAAATCAGAAAGTTGAAAGAGATGGAAAAATTGCCCAAACGGCCAATAACTACAATTTCTGGGCCAAAAACCACTCCTTATGTGGTAGATAGGTTACCTAGTGCTTACCATTCCCACTGATAAGCTAGCAAGCTTCCCTCCAACACAGAAAGGCTTAGGTGCTTCAGGAGCTAACAAACAGTCCTGGATAAAGCAAATCTGTATCTGGACCAGACTAGTTACAGGAAAGGGAGAACAAGTGCAAATGCTGGCTTTTAAATCAGAAAGTTGAGCGAGATGGAAAAACTGCCCAAATGGCCAATAATTACAATTTCTGGGCCAGAACCACTCCTTATGTGGTAGATAGGTTACCTAGTGCTTACCACTCCCACTGATAAGTTAGAAGGGTTCCCTCCAGCACAGAAAGGCTTGGGGGGGCTCAGGAGCTTACAAAGAGTCCTGGATACAGCAAATCTGTATCTGGACTAGACTAGTTACAGGAAAGGCAGGAAACAAGCGTACATTTTTTGTTACAGTTAAGCAGAACACAAGGAGATTTTAGCAAAGGGGTTTTTTTTTGTAAAGGAAATGGAGAGAGGAGAAGCAGAAGATAATTCAATGTTAGTAAACTAAGTGGGTTGGCCTTCTCAAATGTTGTCTCTGTATTAGGTAGAATGAGGTAATGGCACTAGACTGGGAGGAGTGCCTGAGATCAAATTTACAGTAGGGACGGGCAATTGCAAAGCCACCAAGTATAACAGCAAGACACCAACAGGGAAAGACGGTGGGGAACAATACTAAAGCTACTAGCCTGCACTCTTTCAGACAGTAAACACTACAGAAATGTTTATCGCAGCAGAAGAACAGCAGTGAGCCACAAAATGAAAGTTTTAAACAGATAAAGGAGCAAGGAGACTCTACAGAATGCTTTTAACTGCAAACAGATCAGTTATATGATACACTCCTTGGCAGGAAATCAGAACAAACAAATAGGTGCTTAACAAGTAGGGAAAATTTCCTATTAATAGCTTTCACACAGTGAAACTAGCTAAAAAGCTTTACAAACAGTGTGATAGTAAAATCCTTATTTATCAGGCCCTGTACAGCAGACAATTTTAGTTTAACTGTGCAGATTAGTTAATAGCAATAAACTACAGTAAAAATTATGCAGCAGGCAATAAAAAGTGCTATATATAAATTGCTAGAAGCAATAACTAGTAAAAATAAGCAAAAAAAAAAAACAGGATACTTATTGTTATATATCTCAGATCGGTGTTGTAGTCAATGCCCCTCCTCCACTCGGCTCAGTGTGCATAGACAGAAATCCTCTCAAAGTTAGGGTTTAAATGCGAGAAGATACAACCTTAAGCAACTTTTTTAAAAAAAGCTCAAAAGAACCAATGACTGCTTACTCCAAGCTCTAGACCATTCAACCTCCACTAGCCAGAAGCCAATCAACACAATCCTGCCATGAAAGTAAAGAAAGGCTTCTGCTAATTCAAGATGGCCTGATCATGTGCTCAGAACAACCACTGCAAAAACAAACAGGCCCAGAGACAGCAAATCTGAACTGGGACAATACTACAGCTACTAGACTATACTCTTTTAGACAGTAAACACTACAGAAATGTTTATCACAGCAGATGAACAGCAGTGAGCCACAAAATGGAAGTTTTTAAACAGATAAAGGAGCAAGGAGACTCTACAGAATGCTTTTTAACTGCAAACAAATCAGTTGTATGATACACTTCTTGGCAGGAAATCAGAACAAACAAACAGGTGCTTAACAAGTAGAGAAAATGTCCTGTTAATACCTTTCACACACTGAAACTAGCTAAAATGCTTTACAAACAGTGTGACACTAAAAACCTTATTTATCAGGCCCTGTAAGGCAGACAATTTTAGTTTAACCATGCAAATTAGTTAACAGCAATAAAATATGGTAAAAAGTATGCAGTAGGCAATAAAAAGTGCTATATATAAATTGCTAGAAGCAATAACTAGTAAAAATAAGCAAAAAAAAAGGATACTTATTGTTATATAGCTCAGATCAGAGTTGTAGTCAATGCTCCTCCTCCACTCGACTCAGTGTGTATAGACAGAAATCCTCTCAAAGTTAGGGCTTAAATGCCAGAAGATGCAACCTTAAAGAACTTTTTAAAAAAAGCTCAAAAAAAACAATGTGTGCTTACTCCAAGCTCTAGACCATCCAACCTCCACCAGCCAGCAGCCAATCAACACAATCCTGCCATGAAGGTAAAGAAAGGCTTCTTCTAATTTAAGATGGCCTAGTCATGTGCTCAGAACAACCACTGCAAAAACAAACAGGCCCAGAGACAGCAAGTCTGAACTGGGACAAATCTACAGCTACTAGCCTACACTCTTTTAGGCAGTAAACACTATAGAAATGTTTATCACAGCAGAAGTACAGCAGTGAGCCACAAAATGAAAGTTTTTAAATAGATAAAGGAGCGAGGAGACTCTACAGAATGCTTTTAACTGCAAACAAATCAATTGTATGATGCACTCCTTGGCAGGAAATCAGAACAAACAGGTGCTTAACAAGTAGAGAAAATTCCCTGTTAATACCGTTCACACAGTGAAACTAGCTAAAAAGCTTTACAAACAGTGTGACAGTAAAAACCTTATTTATCAGGCCCTGTAAGGCAGACAATTTTAGTTTAACCATGCAGATTAGTTAATAGCAATAAAATACAGTAAAAGTATGCAGCAGGCAATAAAAAGTGCTATATATAAATTGCTAGAAGCAATAACTAGTAAAAATAAGCAAAAAAAAACAGGATACTTATTGTTATATATCTCAGATCAGAGTTGTAGCCAATGCCCCTCCTCCACTCGGCTCAGTGTGTATAGACAGAAATCCTCTCAAAGTTAGGGTTTAAATGCCAGAAGATACAACCTTAAGCAACTTTTTTAAAAAAAAGCTCAAAAGAACCAATGAGTGCTTACTCCAAGCCCTAGACCATCCAACCTCCACCAGCCAGCAGCTTTTGTTGCCCTTCTCCTGTATTAGTTTACACACACCTTTTTATTGGTTCTCTCTCCCCTATAATTCCGCCTACCTTCCACAGAGTTTTCATCTGTTTACTTGGTGTGGTCCTTGCTTCGACCCTAAGTCTCCTCATAACTACTGCTTTTTGCAATTTGGAGTCTACCGCCAACCCTGCATTGAGACTGTTCTTTCACTTTTTTCTCTCTCCCACCCTCTCTTAAGTGTGTGTGTAGTCTTAGTAATAAAGTTTCCTGTGGTTACCCAGAGATATTTTGTTGCTGGTATATGGTGTGTTTCTTTTGACCCGTATCCTTAGAAGAGTTACTAAAGGCCCTTAATGGAGTCTAAAGCAAAGACCGACCAGAAGCTTTTGCAGCTACATCAACAACTTGTGGATTTGACCAATGTGATAACTGTTCTCAAAAATGTACCTACCATTACAAATCATAGTGAGAAAGCACTGGAACATATCAAGTGACATTTGATCAATGTGCCATGCAAGAAAAGTGAGACAAATCAAAATGGGCTAAATTACTGTCTACCCAGCTGACAATTGAAGGGGATTAGGGGGTGGCATAATGGTTAAAGTATTAACGTAACAGACACAAGGTACAGGGTTTGATTCTCACCACTGAGAGAAATTGGCTTAGCTTAAAATGGCCCACAAGGGCAGCTAGCCTAATACTTGCCTATGAACCTATAAAAAGCCATATGGATGTAGAGGGGACTGATTACACAGATTATGAAAATTTTAGAAAGGCACTCTTGATTAGGACTGTTACAACTTCTGCAGTACAAGCTGTAAATTCTCGTAGGTGAACTTTTAATACTGACAAACCAGATCAATGACAATCAGATTGATTACTTAAAATATAGAATAAAGCAAAATGATTAGAACCTGATAGTAACAGTAAAATGAAAATGTCAAAAATTCTAGCAGTGGACAAATGAAGATCATTTCCTAGTACTTTAATAAAGTGGGGTTGCAAAATGATCACATGAATTCTGACAAGCTAGTAACTAGTGTAAAAATTATTAATTAATAACATAGTGTTTAAAACTGAATTGTCTGCTTCTATCTAAAGTTGAAGTAAGAAATATGCAATCTTTTGTAAAACAAAAGTAGCAAGTGATTAACTTGTTTCAAATGTAGCGGAAATAGTCACAGACAGATTCTGGTCCAATAATACTGAAGAAAATGCTAGTAGTAGATATGTGAAAACTAGTATGCATGCTCTAAATGAAGCTGATCCTATGAAAGGAGGTAAGACTGGTGCAAGAATAATTGATTTAGCATTCTGATAGTGTAATACAATCAGGCCTCTGAAGGGAATGTTATTTATGGGGAGAGAAGAGTAAGCTGTAGCCACTGGTAGCATGACTACTCTCGTCAAAATTCCCCTGAGGTATAACAATAAACAAAAAGTGCAGGTCATACACATTCATTGTGATAGAAAGGAGTATCCTCTCACACGTAGAAATTCCAACAGTTCTAGGAAAACATTACATCTGTAGATGTAGCCCCAGACTTGACTCATAATGCCATATTAGGAAATATATCTCCCCATTTTAAGGCACTGTGGCTGGAGGGAGCATGTAGCAGCACTATATGGTAGCCTAATACAGTTTAGAAAGAGGTAAAGTAACAGTTTGATATGACCAGTCAATATAAGAAATGGGGTAGAGCAAGACAGCGACATCCCTACAGAAACCCAGAATCAAAAACTAGGAGAAAGATCCTGCCCATTACCAGAAACCTTCTCTAATAATGGAGCAACAGATACTAGGAACTGAAGGTGAAGAGGTAGAAAACTTTATAGTAAAAATGAACACAAGACAGCTGCTCACCTACAAAAAAGTTATCACAGAAACAGAGAGGGCAAAACTAGAAGAAGGCACTTAAGTGAGGACTCTCAGAACAAAGAAATAGCAGTAAGTACTAAAAGTTACGCAAAATTATGCAAATGCTTAAAAGTTAATAGTTAAAGATATTAGTCTACCATTTGCAGACTGGGGGTTTAGTAGAGAGGTTCCACAGAAAAGTGAGATCCGTGCTAAGGAAAGTTATTGATACAGATGATAAAAACTTGGACCGTTTGTTACCCTATATACTGTTTCCAATGACAGATGCCAAAGCTCCAACTGAGTTTACCTCATTTGACCTCTTGGACAATGGCTACCCCTAGAGGGCTGCTTGACATTAAAGAAATTGGAAAGAAGAGAAAACATAATTTAAAAGTGTGGTAGAACAAAATGTTAGTTTGCAGTGTAAGTTAAAGCTGGTTATGCCTATAGTAAAGAAGCACATACAGAAAGCCCAGGAGATGCAGCAACACATTTATAATAAGAATTCTTGATTTAGGAAATTAAAGCCAGGATATCAGGTTTAAGTATTAGTATCCTCTACAGAAAATTCATTTCTAGCTAAGTGACAAGGCCATTCTGAAGTGATTGAATAATACATTTTTGACCTACAAGCTTATACATCCAGGAAAAAGAAAAACAGAGTAAATCTATCCCATTAATGGACTGAAGCCATGGAAAAAAAGAAGGAAGTTCTGTGATTAGCTTGCAAACTGAAGTCAGTACAGAACAGACTGTCGAATCTATTCCTGAAGTTAATCTACAGGAATCCTTGTCACAGGTACAGAAGCAGGACACAAGAGAATTGTTATTAAGAAACAAAAGTGTGTTCTCAGACATGCCTGGAAGAATTAAACTGATAGAATATAATGTACAGACAACACCTGAAGTGAAGGTTAGACTGAGATTGTACATAGTACTAAAATAATTTCATTTAATATTTAAGAACACAGTGCTACTATCTGGCCTATGTGGAGCCCCAGTTAACTTTCAGAGACTAATGAATAAAGTATCAAAATCCCACTCATGATATATTGCTACTGTATACCAAGACGACTAGGGCATCCATGCAGAGGATGGAAAACTAGCTGACCAAAAGTGCAGGCTGTGTTAGAAACCATAAGACAGACAGATTTGATTCTAAGAGAGCTGGTAAAACCACCACTAGATAAAATAGAGGCCATAAAGAATTGGCCTATGCCCTTCAGTAAAAGATGGATGGAGGCTTTTATTTGACTATGGATATTACAGAAAATGTGTATGTATTTTTGTAATTTTTGATAGATCTCACAAAATGAAAAGCTCCTATCAAAGTACAATTGTATTTTAAGGCAGAAAAAAAAAACATTTAATGAGTTAAAAAGAATATTATGTTATGATCTGAACCATTGTTAGTGACTCCTGATTTTACTATGGAATTTACCCTGTATGTGGATGAATCAGAGGTAGATTTGTGAGCTGTATTGTCAAAGGTTTTCAAAGTGCAACACGTGTGCTGTAATAGTCAAAAATTATGCAATGCTGAAGCAATATTTAGCCACTGAAAGACACCGCTGGCTGCAATATGGACCTTTTGTTGCATGGGATAGTGTTTATTAGGTAAACACTTCAGTGTAGTGCCACATCATCACCAGTAACAGTGGCTGAGTAAACAGACAAAGGGCAATAAAAGGCTATGCTGATAGACACTGTCCTACCCTTCCCATACTCGGTTACAAATAGGCCTGACCTCATTATCAGGAATGCCAATGGATTGTCAAGGTCCAATAACGCATCATTGTGAGTGCAATACTGATGGCTTTGTGCAGAGCCATAGCTGGCTCATTATCGCCTGGTACTGGTCCCCCAGCTTCCTACGGCAGAGAAACCCATGCCCCCTCCCATCCCCGGCTCTTCAACTGAAGATATTTAAAAAAATAGAGCTTCCTAATCTTAGCATACAAGATATTTCATATATCATATGAACACAATCCCACATACTCTATTTATCCATTTTCCTTGTTTTTTTTTTAATTACTGCTTCCCATTTATTTTATTAATTTTATGAGATGTAGTAATTAACCCATGGTTTCCATTGGATCTTATAAAAGGATTTTCTAATGGATGTTTTTTTTTTTTACTCTAGTATGTGAGGTGACTTTTTTGCGTATATTCTAAAATGACAAGTAATATTTTGATAATATTTCAGTGGTGCAGTAATTGGTAAATAAGGACTTTTGTGTTTTATAATTTAGTTACATTTTAAGTAGTTTAATACTAACTTAATTAAGATTGCATACCTGCCTGCAATATTGTTTTTTGGCAGGCTTCCTAAAGATTGTTTTTTACTTTGTAAAAAAAAATAAAAATAATGACAGTTTGCTTTCCAAGAGATCTGTTTAGTCTGATGCATT